>NC_047117.1:2106881-2396881 GCF_902500255.1 Thalassophryne amazonica | reverse complement strand
TCAATATGTTGAAACATTCCTTCATCAATATGTCAGACTGTTCCTTAGCAGTGGCGGGCACAGTTCCGCTAATCCGCTAACCATCAAAGCTAATGTTTTCAGACTACCTTTTCAGATAACTTTGAAACCATCATTGGACCAGTTATCTTCCGATAAATTTTGGTCTGATAAATTTTAGATCGCTAACATGTTTTTGTAGTTGAAGTGAATAAATCTTAATTAGTTAAAAACATTTGTTAAGTCTGATATCAAAGACTTTAGCACTTACCTGTTAAATGTTTTGTAGTAGCTAAACAACCCTGTTCTCTGTAAACAGGAGAGAGATGGATTCAGGAGAAACTGCGCTATCCTCTGCAGTCAGAGAAGAGCTGGTCACAAGATAATTGCTCTTGACACCGTACTAACTCACCGGCAATATCACCCAAGTCATCCAGAGGCATATAGTTTTAACTTATGGTTAAAATTTTAACCAAACTAATTTCGGACATGTTATTTAAATTAACGTCACTTCTGAAGTGAAAACATCAGCTATATGTTTTAGCCTTAAAGTACTGCACTAATTTTGAAGGTTTTAGTGTGGACATGCTGTGTCCAGGTGCATTATGGGTAATGTCAGTACTTTCACGACAGGAGAAATGCATTTGGGACGCTCTGATCAGGCTCCACACGGACAACAACATTAAACTCTTTGTATATTGGTTCTGCTGGAGTTTTCTTCCTGTTAAAAGGGAGTTTTTCCTTCCCACTGTCGCCAAGTGCTTGCTCACAGGGGGTCGTTTTGACCGTTGGGGTTTTTCTGTAATTATTGTATGGCTTTTGCCTTACAATATAAAGCGCCTTGGGGCAACTGTTTGTTGTGATTTGGCGCTATATAAATAAAATTGATTTGATTTGATTTGATATTGTGCCTAAAACTCTCGTGAGAATATATTCTCTGGGTTTATAGACATTGCTATTGTGTTTGTTTTAGGTAAAAATGCCAGAAGAAGCTCAGGTTGCTTCTCCACACAGATTAAACGTAGCACACGGATAATTTGGAATACTTGTTTTGGCAAGTTTTCACAGTCTCTACTGCCATCTACTGGCCAGTAGTGTTCATGGCATTATTCACCCTAAGTATTGAGATATCCTATAATCCTTTGCACGACTGAGAGTTGTTGCAGCCTCTTGCAGCAGCTAAAGAACTAAAAATGTACATTTTGGTTGTATAATGTTCATTTACAATTGTCGTCTTGGATTCTGTTGTTTAAACAGCAGCAACTTTCTGGCGCGTGAAAAAAAAAACCTGGTACGCAAAGGATTATGGGTAAGGGTCTGAGTGCCTGGGCACCAGTAGATGGCAGTGTTCTATGCATTTTGACCCTGGTTATATCAGACGGTTGAAAAATCACAACTTTTGGCTTTTGGAAATGGCTTTTTTTAACATATGAATAAAATGGCATATTTTACAAAAGCACATTTATAGTTAAATACAACACACACGCCACGTCACATTAATGTGTTGGTTTTTACATAGAATGAATGCGTCAACCCATCAGTGTTAATGGAGGCTCATTTACCCATAATCCCTTTGGCATCTGTCTTTGTTACAAAACTTCAGAATTAGTGCATTATTTAAAATGAAAAGATATGTGTTATATTTTATCTTACAAATGACAGAATTGATATTAATGGAGTTATTTTTTAAATTTTTTTAAAATCAAAACCATAAGTCAAAACTGCTTTATTTTCCAAGACCTCTACCACATGGTGGCACGGCTGTATCCAGCAGTGGGCAGGGCGCACAAAGACAGAAATTGTTGTAAGTGTACCGGAGACAATACTGAAAGTTATCGGTTAGCTGTAGCTTCCGATAAGATGTTTACACCCTCCTCTGTCAAGATGTTGACATGTTCCTCAGTCAATACACTGAAATGTTCCTCGGTCAATACATTAAAATGTTCCTCAGTCAAGATGTTTCAATATTCCTTAGTCAAGACATTGACTCACTCTTCTGTCAATACGTCGAAATGTTCCTCAGTCAATACGTCAGAACATTCCTCAATCAAGAAGTCAGAATGTTCCTCAGTCAATACATCTAAATGTTCCTCAGTGAAGATGTTGCAACATTCCACAGTCAAGACGTCAAAACGTTCCTTGGTCAAGGCATTGAAACGTTCCTCAGTCAAGATGTTGCAACGTTCCTCAGTCAAGACGTTGACACCTTCCTCTGTCAATATGTCGGAACGTTCCTCAGTCAAGACGTCGTAACGTTCCTCAGTCAAGACGTTGCAAGGTTTCTCAGTCAAGACGTTGCAAGGTTTCTCAGTCAAGACGTCGGAACGTTCCTCTGTCAATACATTTACACCCTCCTCTGTCAAGACGTTGAGGTGTTCCTCAGTCAATACTTTGAAATGATCCTCAGTTGATACATCAAAATGTGCCTCAGTCAAGACGATGACACCCTCCTCTGTCAAGACATTGACATGTTCCTCAGTCATCTATCCATCCATCCATTTTCTTCCGCTTTATCCGGAGTCGGGTCGCGGGGGCAGCAGCTCAAGCAAAGCTGCCCAGACCTCCCGATCCACACACACCTCCCCCAGCTCCTCCGGGGGAACCCCAAGGTGTTCCCAAGCCAGCTGAGAGATGTAGTCCCTCCAGTGTGTCCTGGGTCTTCCCCGGAGCCTCCTCCCAGTGGGATGTGCCCGGAACCCCTCTCCAGCGAGGCGTCCAGGGGGCATCCGGAAAAGATGCCCGAGCCACCTCAACTGACTCCTTTCGACGTGGAGGAGCAGCGGCTTGACTCCGAGCTCCTCCCGAGTGACCAAGCTCCTCACCCTATCTCTAAGGGAGCGCCCAGCCACCCTGCAGAGGAAACTCATCTCGGCCGCTTGCACTCGCGGTCTCGTTCTTTCGGTCATGAGCCAAATCTCATGACCATAGGTGAGGATCGGAACGTAGATCGATCAGTAAATCGAGAGCTTTGCCCCCCTACTCAGCTCTCTCTTCACCACGACGGTCCGATTCAGCGACCGCATCACTGCAGATGCTGCACCGATCCGTCTATCGATCTCACGCTTCATCCGTCCCTCACTCGTGAACAAGACCCCGAGATACTTAAACTCCTCCACTTGAGGCAAGGACACTCCACCGACCTGAAGAGGGCAAAGCACCTTTTTCCGGTCAAGAACCATGGCCTCGGATTTGGAGGTGCTGATTTTCATCCCAGACGCTTCACACTCGGCTGCAAACCGCCCAGTGCACGCTGAAGGTCCTGATTTGATGAAGCCAACAGAACCACATCGTCCGCAAACAGCAGAGACGAGATTCTGTGGTTCCCAAACCAGACCCCCTCTACACCCTGGCTGCGCCTAGAAATTCTGTCCATAAAAATAATGAACAGTACCGGTGACAAAGGGCAGCCCTGGCGGAGGACAACGTGCACTGGAAACAGGTTTGACTTACTACCGGCAATGCGAACCAAGCTCCTGCTGCGGTCGTACAGGGACCGGATAGCCCTTAACAAAGGACCCCGGACCCCGTACTCCCGGAGCACTCCCCACAGGGTGCCCAGAGGGACACGGTCGAACGCCTTCTCCAGATCCACAAAACACATGTGGACTGGTTGGGCAAACTCCCATGAACACTGGAGCACCCGATGGAGCATGTAGAGCTGGTCCAGTGTGCCGCGACCAGGCCGAAAACCACACTGCTCCTCCTGAATCCGAGGTTCGACCATCGGTTGAATTCTCCTCTCCAATACTCTGGAATAGACCTTACCGGGGAGGCTGAGGAGTGTGATCCCCCTATAGTTGGAACACACCCTTCGGTCCCCCTTCTTAAACAGAGGGACCACCACCCCGGTCTGCCAATCCAGAGGCACTGTCCCCGATCGCCACGCGATGTTGCAGAGGAGTGTCAGCCAAGACAGCCCCACAACATCCAGAGACTTAAGGTACTCAGGACGGATTTCATCCACCCCAGGAGCCTTGCCACCGAGGAGCTTTCTAACCACCTCGGTGACTTCGGCCTGAGTAATGGATGAGTCCGCCTCTGAGTCCCCAGTCTCTGCTTCCTCTTCGGAAGATGTGACGATGGGATTGAGGAGATCCTCGAGGTACTCCTTCCACCGCCCGACAACATCCCCAGTCAGGGTCAACAGCTCACTACCCGCACCGTAAACAGTGCTGGTGGAGAGCTGCTTCCGCCTCCCGAGACGTCGGACGGTTTGCCAGAATCTCTTCAAGGCCGACCGACAGTCCTCCTCCATAGCCTCCCCGAACTCCTCCCAGACCCGAGTTTTTGCCTCTGCAACCGCACGGGCTGCGGCACACTTGGTCTGCCGGTACCTGTCAGCTGCCTCTAGGGTCCCATCTACCAACAAAGATAAGTAGGACTTCTTCTTCAGCTTGACGGCATCCCTTACTTCCACCGTCCACCACTGGGTTTGGGGATTGCCGCCGCGACAGGCACCAGAGACCTTGCGACCACAGCTACGAGCAGCCGCATCGACAATGGAGGTGGAGAACATGGTCCACTCGGACTCCATGTCTCCAACCTCCCCCGGGATCTGGGAGAAGCTCTTCCGGAGGTGGGAGTTGAAGACCTCACTGACAGAGGGTTCCGTCAGTCGTTCCCAGCAGACCCTCACGATACGTTTGGGGCTGCCAGGTCTGACTGGCTTCCTACCCTCCCAGCGGATCCAACTCACCACCAGGTGGTGATCAGTCGACAGCTCTGCCCCTCTCTTCACTCGAGTGTCCGAGACACGTGGCCGAAGGTCAGATGATACAACTACAAAGTCGATCATCGACCTCCGGCTCATCAACCCCCTTGTGCTCGAACATGGTGTTCATGATGGACAATCTGTGACTAGCACAGAAGTCCAACAACTGAACACCACTCGGGTTCAGATCGAGGAGGCCGTGCTTCCCGATCACCCCCCTCCAGGTCTCACTGTCGCCGCCCACGTGGGCGTTGAAATCACCCAGGAGAACAATGGAGTCCCCAGTCGGAGCGCTATCTAGTACCCCTCCCAGGGACTCCAGGAAGGTCGGGTACTCTGCACTGCTGCTCGGCCCGTAGGCCAAGACAACGGTGAGAGACCTGTCCCTGACCCGAAGGCGTAGGGACGCGACCCTCTCGTTCACCGGAGTGAACTCCAACACTTGGCGACTGAGCTGGGGAGCAATAAGCAATGTGACCCCAGCTCTCCGCCTCTCCCCGTGGGCGACGCCAGAAAAATGAAGCGTCCAGCCCCTCTCCAGGAGTTGGGTACCAGAGCCCAAGCTGTGCGTGGTGAGCCCAACTATCTCTAGTCGGTATTTCTCAAACTCCCGCACAAGCTCAGGCTCCTTCCCCCCTAGCGAGGTGACATTCCACATCCCAACAGCCAGGGGCTGTGAGCATGGACCGGGCCGCCGGGCCACCCTGCCCTCGACCGCCACCCAATCCTCTCTGCACCCGACCCCCATGGCCCCCTCTGCAGGTGGTGAACCCACAGGAGGGCGGGCCCACGTCACTCTTTCAGGCTGAGCCCAGCCGGGCCCCATGGGCTAAGGCCTGACCACCAGGCGCTCGCGCGCAAGCCCCAACCCCAGGCCTGGCTCCAGGGTGGGACCCCGGCTCCGCCATACCGGGCGACGTCTCAGTCCTTGATCTTTTACTGGTCATGGAGGTTCTGAACTGTCCTTAGTCTGTTCCTCAGTCAATACGCCAAAATGTTCCTCAGTCAACACATTGACACGCTCCTCTGTCAAGATGTCAGAACGTTGCACAGTCAATACATCAGAACCTTCCTCAGTCAAGACGTCGAAATGTTCCTCAGTCAATACGTCAGAACCTTTCTCAGTCAAGATGTCGAAACGTTCTTCAGTCAATACGTCAGAATGTTCCTCAGTCAAGCTATTGAAACGTTCCTCAGTCAATACGTTGAAATGTTCCTCAGACAAGATGTTGCAACGTTCCTTAGTCAAAACATTGAAACCTTCCTCAGTTAAGACATTGAAACATTCTTTAGTCAATACGTCAGAACGTTCCTCAGTCAAGACATTGACACGCTCCGTTCCTTAGTCAAGACCTTGAAAAGTTCCTCAGTCAATATGTCGAAATGTTCCTCAGTCAAGATGTTGAAACGCTCCTTGGTCAATACGTTAGAATGTTCCTTAGTCAATACGTCAGAACGTTCTTCAGTCAAGATGATGGCACACTCGTCTGTCAAGACGTCAGAACGTTCCTCAGTCAATACATCTAAATGTTCCTCAGTGAAGATGTTGCAACATTCCACAGTCAAGACGTCGAAACGTTCCTTAGTCAAGGCATTGAAACGTTCCTCAGTCAAGACGTTGCAACGTTCCTCAGTCAAGACGTTACAACATTCCTCAGTCAAGACGTTGACACCTTCCTCTGTCAATGTGTCGGAACGTTTCTCAGTCAATACATCAAAACGTTCCTCAGTCAAGACGTTGCAACGTTCCTCAGTCAAGACGTTGCAAAGTTTCTCAGTCAAGACGTCAAAACATTCCTCAGTCAAGACGTCAAAACGTTCCTCAGTCAAGACGTTGCAAGGTTTCTCAGTCAAGGCGTCGGAACGTTCCTCTGTCAATACATTTACACCCTCCTCTGTCAAGATGTTGAGGTGTTCCTCAGTCAATACTTTGAAATGATCCTCAGTTGATACATCAAAATGTGCCTCAGTCAAGATGATGACACCCTCCTCTGTCAAGACATTGACATGTTCCTCAGTCAAGATGTTGACTCGCTCCTCTGTCAAGATGTTGACATGTTCCTCAGTCAATGTGTCAGAACGTTCCTCAGTCAAGACGTTGACATGTTGCTCTGTCAAGACGTTGACATGTTCCTCAGTCAACACGTCAGAACGTTCCTCAGTCAATACGTCAGAACATTCCTCTCAGTCAATACACTGGAATGTTCCTCTGTCAAGATGTTGACATGTTCCTCAGTCAATGCGTCAGAAGGTTCCTCAGTCAAGACGTTGACATGTTCCTCTGTCAAGACGTTGACATGTTCCTCTGTCAAGACGTTGACATGTTCCTCTGTCAATACGTCAGAACATTCCTCAGTCAATACACTGGAATGTTCTTCAGTCAAGACGTTGACATGTTCCTCAGTCAATACGTCAGAACATTCCTCAGTCAATACACTGGAATGTTCCTCAGTCAAGATGTCAGATGCCTCAGTCAGATGCTGAAACGTGTTCCCCTGTGAACTTCTAAATGTTGCCCAGTCGGTAGGCCATTTTGTTGATATATCAATAATATTGAGATATTATTGTCCACTTGTTTTTAAAGTGATAACTGTGTTCATTTTGATGTATTTGCAGAAACAAATCACAGAGTTGAGAAGCAGCATGCGCACATTGTGAATGCAGCCTGTTAAAAAGGCCTTGTGTGGGTCTGTGAAGCTTTTCCACGTTGATTTAATCACAAGCCGAATTGATAAATCATCGGTATGCCCTGTTAATGAATCAATGAAAACTCTGATCGAATCCGATAACAATCAGCCCAATAAAGGCTCTTTGATTAGCCATTTAAAATTGGTTCACGTGTGCTTCCTCTGCCGTCGTCTGTGAGCAGCCTGTGATTTCTGCTGCAGGGATCCACATGCCGTGCGGTGTGGTTTTAAAAAATACACAGACACACTGCTTCACTCTAAATATGTAGTAAGTCTCTTGTAGGTCATCAATAGTGTGCGTCTGTGTTGCTGTTTGATGGCGTGGACCCGCTGAACCAATTAAAAATCTCGTTCTCTGTTCTGCAGCGCACTCGCAGACTGCAGGCGTCAGGTTCTCCTCACTCACTCAACTTCAGTCCCAAATGTTGCCACACTGGAGTTGTAGAGTTTGGCTTTGAAACTAAGTCCTCGGACTCCTCAGAACTTTCTGCAGTCGACTCAACCGGCTGTTTACTGCTGCACGCCGTTCACTCACAGCCCATAGCTCCGCCTCCTGCAGACGGCAGGCTGAGGGGGACAAAAGAAGCAACATGACTCACTGGACCGTTGGCGACAATAAATGTGCACTTAAAGGGAGATATATTGACGCCAGCAAAATGATTTATGTATCGAATGATAAGCTGATATATAAATAATAATATCAGAATAATAATTTTATTTATAAAGCACTTTCAATCAAAGTGCTGTACAGGCAGTAAAAACAAAACACAGACAGTAAAATACAAGACAACAATTAGTTAAAATTATAAAAAAAAAAAAAAAAACCTCAAGAACAATAACAAAGCATAAATAAGTGGGTCTTTACCTGTGCTTTAAAAACGTCCAGTTGAATGTCCACAGGAAGATTGTTCCACAGCTTTGGTGCCCAAAAAGAAAAAGCTTGTTCTCCCACAGTCTTTTTCATGACCTACGGAACAACCAAAAGACCAGTTCCCTGAGAATGGAGGTTGCGGGAAGGTGTATAAGTGTTCACAAGATCCTTAAGGTAAGAAGGTGCAAGTCCATTTACAATTTTATAAGTTAATAAAAGCACCTTAAAATCAGTGCGAAACTGACAAGGAAGCCAGTGGAGCGAGGTCCACACCAGGGTAACGTGCTCATATTTCCCAGCTCCTGTCAGGATATGAGCAGCAGCATTTTAAACCATCTGCAAGGCACAAAAGCTTTTCTTCGGGAGCCCTGACAGAAGCACATCGCAGTCGTCCAGGCAAGATGTCACAAAAACATGAATGAGGACTTCTGCAGCCCTGTCACACAGGATTGATCTAATCTTGGCAACCCTTCTATGATGAAAGAAGGACACCTTTGACACCTCCTTGATGTGTTTCTCAAACATAAGAGTCTGGTCAAATATAACCCCAAGAGTTTTCATTTTTTCACTGCAATGAACCACACAATCATCCAGAGAAAGAGGAACATTTTCAAATAGATGATGTAAATTCTGAGGTGCAGTGATCATCAGTTCAGTCTTTGCAGAGTGAAGCAGGAAAAAATATCTTAGAGAACCAGCTTCTGACAGCTGAAAGACAGAGCTCAAGTTGATTGTTGAGACAGGCCTACCGGACATCAGACATCGGAAAATGTTACTCTGTCAGGCAGCTTAATGTACGGGATCAGAGTTCATAGTTGAGGATAATTTGTTTCATATTCAGTGTTTCCTGTTGCTTGAATACCATAATAGTTGTGATATGTGTTGTATCGTGAACTTCATGTATGATTACACACAGATGAAGTGGTTGTCCTGTCTGGAAAAGAACCGCCTTTGGTACTTTGTGGGTCTCCTGAAAACATCATGTGTGACCTACATGGTCCTAAAGTCTTTCAGGCCCACCCTCATGTCATGGACGATCTAGTCTGGGTGATTTTAGGATGTCTAAATAGACTTGGAATTGGGCAGTTCCAGTACCCTGAACAGTTTCAGTACCCAGAAGAGTACTGGCAAAACAGTGACACATTCTGAAAACCCTTATGGACTCTTTGAAGCTTCTCGGATTTCTTCTGTGGTCTACTGTCAAGAACATTAAACTGACTTCCTGTCTTTGTGCCGCAGGTCTGCCGGTGTGGTTTTTTGTAAAGATTGCACCGATCCGGAATGAACAGGATAAAGTTGTCCTGTTTCTGTGCACCTTCAGTGACATCACTGCCTTCAAGCAACCGATTGAGGACGAGTCTTCCAAAGGTGGGCAGTAAGCAACAATGCAATGCAAACGGGGCGGAGCCTTCTCACCAGCACACTGATTTACAATGGGGGGAATTAGGGAAAAACAGGATCAGCAGTCCAGATGCACAATTGACTACCGATGTGATTCAAGAAGTAAAATGGTGTTTTACAAAACCAGATCATCTGCACCAGGGTTCATCACTTAGATCTGAGCAGACTAGCAGAGATTATTCCCACAACATTCCACAAAGTTCTGCCACTGTGATTTCAGGGAATATTTGATTCCATGTTTTAAGAATATGTAAATGACATCATAGAACGTTAACTTGTTGCTCTTTGAAGAACTTTCCTGGAACCTTTTATGCTTTCAATGTTATGATGTTATTTCTGTTCAGTGATGGTGTTTGGAGATCTGGATTCTTACTGCCAAATTCAACAAAATGTCAGGTTCAGCTGATGGATAAAATTCCATTATAAAAAACAGAACTGATTTAAAAAAAATTGAAAAACACAAAAAAAACACACAAACATTCATATCGAGCACAGAACATGTTTGTGGACTGAAACAGGTGGATTCAGTTCTTTTGGTCGATGTTCTCGTCCTACCTGTATCTTGTTGCCAGGTTGGGGTAAATTTGCCCGTCTGACCCGAGCGCTAACCAGCAGTCGAGGAGTTCTCCAGCAGCTCGCGCCAGCGGTGCATAAAGGCGAGAACGTCCACAAGCACTCACGCCTGGCAGAGGTAAGACCCGCTTCCCACCAAATCCATGTCTGTCAGAGATCTCAGCAGCTTCTTAACATGGCTGGAACGGACCTGAGCAGAGGCTTCTCATTAATTTCTAAAAGCTGCAGTGTTTCAGACGTGGAAAATGATTCCCAGTGACAGAGCAGAAAAACATTTTCACCTTCAGAAGAAGAGTCGTCACTCAGCATGGAGTCAGTAACCAAACAACAAGTGAGTGTTTAAGGTGCTTTAGGTCCTGGTTTTACTCAACAGGGACTCTGTGATGGACTTCCTGCTGCCTCCAGAGTCCTCTAATGACATGAACACTGCACATCAGCCTGGAGCACTTGGTGGCGCTGTGGTACAGAGCTCTTTTGTAACTGAGTTCTTTGCGTCCGTCACTCAGGAACGTGGTTTTAAACTTACGTTTTTTTTTCTTTTCTTCTGTACTTTCTGAAACCATGGCCCTTCAGTCATGGATGTTGCTGATTGAAGTGTGTTTGTTTCTCTTCAGCAAATGACCTCTGTGCACATCAGAAACCTGCAGAAGAAGAAGTGACAGCTAAAACTGGCTGTGACTAATCTCAACATTTATCCACCCAGATAACGACAGGTGGAACTAACATATTCAGCTGTTGCCGTGGTAACGGACTGATGCTGCACTAGCATTCCTACTTTGTTGTGACGCCTCACAGCTCAACGTCATTTAAAGTTAGACTGCTTCAGAGTCCAGACACCAGAAAAAAAAACTTTCCTGAGTTGTTTTTAGATGATGTGGTTTTTATTTGATTTACTGTCAGACTTTTGCATGAACTCGGCCACGTGGGAGCGTGCAGCCGTTAGAAGTGACGCTGTGTTTGTGCAGGTTGTCCCTGCAAGTGATCAAATCCCGTGATATCATGCAGGGGTTCAAACCAGACTGCGCTGCTCTGTTAGAGTCATTTTGTCATATTTATAAATGTGCAGCAGTTTTAAATAGATTTTTATTCAACGTCCAGTAAATATTGTGCTGTTTTTATGAGGTTGTTATTGATTAAAGGCATTATTTTTTGTCCATGATAATCAAGGTTTTCTTCTTCTGCAGAAACAGCAGTGATCAGAAAGAATTCGTGTCTGAGTCTAAGCTGTTCGCTGTCTCAGGTTCTGCAGCTGGGATCCGACATTCTGCCCCAGTACAAGCAGGAAACGCCAAAAACGCCGCCGCACATCATTCTGCACTACTGCCTTTTCAAGACCACATGGGACTGGGTCATCCTCATCCTGACCTTCTACACCGCCATCATGGTGCCCTACAATGTCTCCTTTAAGACCAAGCAGAACAACGTGACCTGGCTGGTGGTGGACAGTATCGTGGACGTCATCTTCCTGGTCGACATTGTGCTCAACTTCCACACCACCTTCGTGGGCCCGGCCGGTGAGGTCATCTCCGACCCCAAACTCATCCGCATGAACTACGTCAAGACGTGGTTCGTTATAGACCTGTTGTCCTGTCTGCCTTATGATGTCATCAACGCCTTCGAGAATGTCGACGAGGTCAGTGGCGAATCGTACATCAAAGTCGGCGACTTTTCTAATCGCAACTTTTAGTTTCGTGATCTATTTTTGGAAACAAACAAGCTTCACTGATGATTCACATTACAATGAAACTCTGTGTGTGTGTGGGGTGGGGGGGGGGTGTCAAAAATAATTTCTACACACTACAAATTTATTTTCACTTTCAGAAATTCACTTTGAATTTTTTGACTCAGAAATGACTAAATTAATCCTCAGATTCATTAATGTGATTTCAAATTTGCAATCTTGAAAATTGGTCATTTCACCATAAACAAGGATAAAATTCAACATGAATATTTTATGACTAAAATGTCATCAGTATTAATTTATGATTTATGGACACAAATTATGTATAATTTGTCTACAAAATAATAAACGTTCTCTGAATGAATGATTTTAACATGCAGCTGGGAGCAGACACGCACACACACACACACACACACACACGTCAGTGAGCTGCTGTGTGAAACAAGACTGCACACGGCGAGCGCTGCAGAGATGAAAGATCTTGCTGCTGAAGGGCACATTAGCGGCTCTTATTGTGACAGATTCTTCAACGGGAAGCCTGACCGGGTGTTGGACTCCGCCAGTGCTGTCCCTTGTCTCCAGTCTTGGTCCTGATGCTCATGGACAGGATTTGAAGGTGCAGTCAGGGGCCGGAGGGTGTCCAGTTTGGTGACCTCAAAGTTTCGTCTCTGCTTTTTGCAGATGATGTGGTTCTGTTGACTTCATCAGGTGGTGACCTCTGATGTTCACTGAGCAGGTTTGAGGTGTGAGTGTGAAGCCACTGGGACATGAATCAGCACCTTCAAATCTGGTCCTCTGTCAGAAAACAGTGGACTGTCCCCTGTGGGTCAGGGGAGAGTTACTGCTCCAGGTGGAGGAGTTGGGTCTTGTTCACAAGAGGGGGTAAGTTGGGGTGTGAGATTGACAGATGATTTGGGCAGAGTCTGATGTTTTATCGATGCTGTACTGGACCGTCGTGACCAGAAGGCGAGACTCTGACTTATGCTCCTGTCCTCACCTATGGACATGAACTTTTGGGTAATGACCAAAAGAATAAGATCACAGATACAAGTAGCAGAAATGAGGTTCCTCTGTCAGGTATCTGGGCTTAGACTCTTGTTCAGGGTGAGAAGCTTGACAATCCAGGAGGGACTCTGAGTAGAGCTGCTGCTTCATCACATGGATAGCAGCCAGCTGAGGTGGTTTCTGGCATCTGGAGAGAATGATGGTTGTCTTCCTCATTAGTTCTTCCAGACACGTCCAACTGGGAAATAAGACAATATCTGATCCGAACCGAGTCTCGTGTTGCAGATCTGAGTCGTGTTGTTGGATCTGTGTGTGTTTTTCCTTCCTGGCAGCAGAATTTGTTGATGCTTTGTTGGATGGTGCCATTAGCAAAAGTACATCCAGACAAATGTATTTATTAACAGATGAGTTGTTTTAAGACGAGGAAGACCGTATCGACAGATACTGAGGGTTCTGGTATTGGTACGGGACATGAAAAAGTGATATTACAGCTTCACTTCCCAAATGAAGCAACTGGCTCGGTCACTGTGGGGTTGATGTCAAACTTGTTTTATGTTTGGGTCACTTTTCAAATGTCGCGGATGAAAACTGAAGCTGCTGAATCCTGCAGGCTTTGAAACGTCATCAGCGAGGGGTCCTGGCCTCCGTGTGCAGCGTGCACGCGTGTGCATGTGGCCGTTTTGATTTCCAGTGGGTGCACAGACGAAGGTCACACAAAGTGCTGAAATGTCATAAACTGCAGACTCTCACACATTTAAATGTCAGAGCTGCAGTCTGAGTGGGATGGAGGATCCTCGTCCATTTGGAACGCCATGATGCAGAGCCACAGACCAGTTTACAGATGAACCAGATCTCCAGCCAGACCCAAGAGCTTCATCTCCCCCAGAAAAAAACCAGCGTGGACTCAGATGAAACGTTAAACAGAAACGAGTCGTACAGCGTTTGTCGAGATCACAGGCTGAAGTCAAGCTGGCTGACTCCGCCTACTTGGCCTCAGTCCAGGAACTTAAGAACTCCGAGGATTCTAACCTCTTAGTACTTCAGAAGACTCTCCAACATCAACTTCCAATGTTCTGAACTTAAAGACTTCGGTCTCTGAGCTCCTTCGTTGGTTTGTTGACACCGTTACTCAAAGTGAACGGATCTAATCCAAACATTAAATGAAAATTATTTCATTTTGAGATGAATCTTTGATCATTGTTGGACTCAGATCAGGTCTGGGACCATGAACGCTGCTGCATGTCCTGAAATCCAACACAGCTGGATCCAGGCGGACATCTGGTCCATCAGCGCCACAGTTCACACAGGACCTGTTCTGACTTCTATCAAAATCTATTTCGGTGAATTTTGACATCGTTTTGTATTGATGTTTCATAATCCGTCTTTTTTCCACTGACGGACAGCAGCCGACACATTTCACACACAGTCCATATGTGTTTCCTACCCATTTTGTAAACCTTTCAAACACATTTCTTACATGTTCAATCAATCAATTCAATCAATTGTATTTATATAGCGCCAAATCACAACAAACAGTTGCCCCAAGGCACTTTATATTGTAAGGCAAAGCCATACAATAATTACGTAAAAACCCCAACGGTCAAAACGACCCCCTGTGAGCAAGCACTTGGCGACAGTGGGAAGGAAAAACTCCCTTTTAACAGGAAGAAACCTCCAGCAGAACCAGGCTCAGGGAGGGGCAGTCTTCTGCTGGGACTGGTTGGGGCTGAGGGAGAGAACCAGGAAAAAGACATGCTGTGGAGGGGAGCAGAGATCAATCACTAATGATTAAATGCAGAGTGGTGCATACAGAGCAAAAAGAGAAAGAAACACTCAGTGCATCATGGGAACCCCCATATAGCAGCATAACTAAGGGATGGTTCAGGGTCACCTGATCCAGCCCTAACTATAAGCTTTAGCAAAAAGGAAAGTTTTAAGCCTAATCTTAAAAGTATAGAGGGTGTCTGTCTCCCTGATCTGAATTGGGAGCTGGTTCCACAGGAGAGGAGCCTGAAAGCTGAAGGCTCTGCCTCCCATTCTACTCTTACAAACCCTAGGAACTACAAGTAAGCCTGCAGTCTGAGAGCGAAGCGCTCTATTGGGGTGATATGGTACTATGAGGTCCCTAAGATAAGATGGGACCTGATTATTCAAAACCTTATAAGTAAGAAGAAGAATTTTAAATTCTATTCTAGAATTAACAGGAAGCCAATGAAGAGAGGCCAATATGGGTGAGATATGCTCTCTCCTTCTAGTCCCCGTCAGTACTCTAGCTGCAGCATTTTGAATTAACTGAAGGCTTTTCAGGGAACTTTTAGGACAACCTGATAATAATGAATTACAATAGTCCAGCCTAGAGGAAATAAATGCATGAATTAGTTTTTCAGCATCACTCTGAGACAAGACCTTTCTAATTTTAGAGATATTGCGTAAATGCAAAAAAGCAGTCCTACATATTTGTTTAATATGTGCATTGAATGACATATCCTGATCAAAAATGACTCCAAGATTTCTCACAGTATTACTAGAGGTCAGGGTAATGCCATCCAGAGTAAGGATCTGGTTAGACACCATGTTTCTAAGATTTGTGGGGCCAAGTACAATAACATCAGTTTTATCTGAGTTTAAAAGCAGGAAATTAGAGGTCATCCATGTCTTTATGTCTGTAAGACAATCCTGCAGTTTAGCTAATTGGTGTGTGTCCTCTGGCTTCATGGATAGATAAAGCTGGGTATCATCTGCGTAACAATGAAAATTTAAGCAATGCCGTCTAATAATACTGCCTAAGGGAAACATGTATAAAGTGAATAAAATTGGTCCTAGCACAGACCCTTGTGGAACTCCATAATTAACCTTAGTCTGTGAAGAAGATTCCCCATTTACATGAACAAATTGTAATCTATTAGATAAATATGATTCAAAGCACTGCAGCGCAGTGCCTTTAATACCTATGGCATGCTCTAATCTCTGTAATAAAATTTTATGGTGAACAGTATCAAAAGCAGCATGTTGTGTGTTGGGGGGTGTGGCTGGACATTTTGGTGTTCTTTTCTTTTCTTTGCTCTCCAGGTGGCATGAAAACTGATTTGTCTGTGGAGAAGGTGCTGGCTGAAGAGTCCTTCACCCTCATCAACATCATGTGCAGCACCTGTGAATGGTGCTCACGTGCAGCCTTAAGGACTTTCAGCTGAAGCAGATAATTGGATGGTGTTCTGCATTTAAGTCATGTGTGATTCAAGCAGAATTGCCGGGAACTCGACCTTGTGATGTTCGTTTGTGAGACGCTGAGGACCGCGCCTGGGTTTGACACATCGAGCCTGTGAAGCAGGAAGGGTGAGGGACACATGCTGTCAGCACACATCAGAGGTGATTAATTGTTTGACTACATGTTGATAGTAACTTGGTATTTTGTTACGCAGTAGATTTGAATTGTGATTAGAATTGTGCAGCTCGCTTCTCACTGCTGTGGCGTGCGGACAAGTGATCCTCCACCTGTTGTGAGAAGCTGCTCATTTGCATAAAGCTTAAAATACAGACCTGAATGTGTTGCTGATAGTGTGTGTCTTTTGAAGGATATTAGTTGTAACTGCTGACTTACCTCACCTCTTCTATCCTTCGCAGAGAGTCGGTTTGTCGTGTCCACCTGAGGGGTGTTTGGCGGTGATTGTGAGTCCAGAAGCGCTGGGCTTCGATCCTTTTGGGCGCTGGAGAGCGTGCCAGCCTTCACTCCACCATAATGACGCTATTTTAGTTTTTACACTTTATTATGCACCAGAGGGTGAATAAATAAATTGTTTTTGTTATTGGAACCGCTTTCTGGTTATTTTAGCGCTGGGTTCCGTCAGACGCAGGTTCGCTCCTCAACCCGCGTCGACACATAACAGTAGTTCCCGGCCATTCCATAATGGACCCAGCGGCAGAGGCGGTTCCTTTTGCCGAAAAAGTTCAAGAACACTTGGAGAAAATATGGGAGCAATTACAGCTTCTCGCAAACCAAAGTAAACAAACAGACGCCCGTGTTACGGAGCTTGCAGCGCAAGCCGTTCCGCTTCCTGCTGCTCCAGGTGCGGCACCATCGATACCGGTGCAGATAATTCCGTCACCCAGAGATTCGGCGTCCGAACCGATTATTTGTCATCCGGAGCCTTATGCGGGAGACGTCGAAGCCTGTGCTTCGTTTTTGATGCAATGTTCTCTGGTTTTTGCTCAGCGACCGGCTTCCTTCTCTTCTGATGGGAGCCGTGTTTCATATGTGACAAATTTGCTCCGAGGTGACGCCTTAGCTTGGGTCACAGCGTTGTGGAGTAACAACTCGCCATTGTTAGGATCCTTTAAGGATTTCTCCCGGGAGTTCCGACTGGTTTTTGACCATCCGGTGAAAACGAATACCGTTGCCCAATGGTTGCTGAATCTCAGGCAGGGGAGGCGGAGTGCGGCGGAGTATTCCGTGGACTTCTGGATTTTTTCTGCTCAGTCAGGTTGGAACGCCGCAGCTTTACGAGGAGTGTTTGTAGATGAGTTAAATGAGTCATTAAAAGACGAGCTGGTAGTCCGTGACGAGCCAAACGATTTAGATGAGCTAATATCGTTGGTGATTCGTCTAGATGATCGGATGACGGAGCGTGGATGCGAGAGAGGGCGGCCATCAGAGCGGGTTTTTTCGTCTCGGGGCTTTCCCCGACACAGATCTGGGCCGCCTCTTCTTCGCCCCACTGAGGCTCCTCCAACGGGACCTCTGGCTCCTCTTGCTGACGAGCCCATGCAGCTCGGACAAGCAGAGACCACTGTGTATTGCCCCGACGTATAAGCGTCAAGAAAAATAATGGTGACGTATCTCCAGGTGTTCTGGGACAGGCAAAATAACACACACACACAAAAAAAAAAAAAAACTTGTATGGGTTAATGTTTTGTTTTCTTTGAATAGGGGTTATAATTTGTTTGGGGAGTCAGAGGCGTGTCTGGTGGAGTGAACGTTAGGCGGTTAGAAGCCCGTCTGGGCTCACTTGATCGGTATTTTTTATGTGTTTTTAGGTATTTTCTGTTTGGGTTTTTGGGTCGTTTTATTTTGTTGTTTTTTATTTCCCTACATCCCTAACCCCAACCTCACTTGCCCCAAGACCGTTCGTCTTGTGGGTTGTGGGGTGGTGCAGGTTGGTCACGCTGAGCGTTCTCAGAAGATCTCTGCACCTGGGGGGGGGGGTGTTAGGGGCGTTTTTCTTGGTTTGGTTAGGGCCCGGTTCCACTCCAGCCTCGGTGAGCCTTTGTACCGTTCGTCATTGGTGTTGCCGGGGTGTGGTGCAGCGGGAACATACCTCAGGTCGGAGGGGTGGGCCGATCTGTTGCCGTTCGCCATTTCGGTAGTTCCACCCCTCCCGAGAGGCTGGGGTATGGTTGAGTTGGGGCACCGGACGTATTTCCGGTTTTCCGCTGCGCCTTGGGGTTGGGGCTGGGTTAGTTTTTCCTGTTCCCTTCCCGGCTTAATGTTTTGAGCCGTTCGCCAAAATTGAGCCGCCGAGGGGCTCTGGGAGGGACCTGGGGTCTTTCGGGGTGCCGGGGAAGGTAACAGGGTTTACGGTTGTTTTATATCCCCCCGGGGTTGTTTTTGGTATTCCTCCGGGGGTTGGATTTTGATTTTGTTTTGTTTCCTTCCGGGTTCCATCTCCAGGGTTGATGGGACGGTCCTCTGGGGGGGAATTGGCTTGGGGCCGACTAGCCAAGTGTGGCCGGGTCTGGGGTTCCGGGGTTGTGGGGAGGGTACCTCCTGGGGTTGATGGTACGGTCCTCTGGGGGGCGCCGTTTGCTCCATGTACACCTGGGGACCTTTGTGGGATTCTGGTTCTGGCTGTTCCTCCTGGAACTGGTGGTGAAGGCCTTCTGGGGGGGGGGTTGGGCTCTGCAGGTCGTTCTGGGGGGGTTGTTTGTTATTTTTCTTTTATGCATTTATGTTTGTATTGTGTTTGTGGGGCTGTGTTGGGTTTTTGCCTTTGGGTGTTTTTCTTTTCTTCCCGGGGTTGGATGGGACGGTCCCCTGGGGAGGTTTTGGGTAGGTTTTGTGTTTTTTCTTGTGTGTTGGATTGTACTGGGGACTGTTTTGGGGTTTTTGTTGATGCCAGCCGGCCTTCCAGCTGCGGACCCCTGTCCTGCTGTCTGTGGTGGACCTTGGGAGCGTTGTGCTGTCTGCTTCCTGACGAGGACCCCGGAGGGAGGTGCTGTTCTCGGGCCTGGTCTGTTCGGTCGCCGGGAGGCTTCCCGTTAAAGGGGGGGTACTGTTGTGTGTTGGGGGGTGTGGCTGGACATTTTGGTGTTCTTTTCTTTTCTTTGCTTTCCAGGTGGCATGAAAACTGATTTGTCTGTGGAGAAGGTGCTGGCTGAAGAGTCCTTCACCCTCATCAACATCATGTGCAGCACCTGTGAATGGTGCTCACGTGCAGCCTTAAGGACTTTCAGCTGAAGCAGATAATTGGATGGCGTTCTGCATTTAAGTCATGTGTGATTCAAGCAGAATTGCCGGGAACTCGACCTTGTGATGTTCGTTTGTGAGACGCTGAGGACCGCGCCTGGGTTTGACACATCGAGCCTGTGAAGCAGGAGGGGTGAGGGACACATGCTGTCAGCACACATCAGAGGTGATTAATTGTTTGACTACTTGTTGATAGTAACTTGGTATTTTGTTACGCAGTAGATTTGAATTGTGATGAGAATTGTGCAGCTCGCTTCTCACTGCTGTGGCGTGCGGATAAGTGATCCTCCACCTGTTGTGAGAAGCTGCTCATTTGCATAAAGCTTAAAATACAGACCTGAATGTGTTGCTGATGGTGTGTGTCTTTTGAAGGATATTAGTTGTAACTGCTGACTTACCTCACCTCTTCTATCCTTCGCAGAGAGTCGGTTTGTCGTGTCCACTTGGGGGGTGTTTGGCGGTGATTGTGAGTCCAGAAGCGCCGGGCTTCGATCCTTTTGGGCGCTGGAGAGCGTGCCAGCCTTCACTCCACCATAATGACGCTATTTTAGTTTTTACACTTTATTATGCACCAGAGGGTGAATAAATAAATTGTTTTTGTTATTGGAACCGCTTTCTGGTTATTTTAGCGCTGGGTTCCGTCAGACGCAGGTTCGCTCCTCAACCCGCGTCGACACATAACACAGCACTGAGGTCTAACAGAACAAGCACAGAGATGAGTCCACTGTCTGAGGCCATAAGAAGATCATTTGTAACCTTCACTAATGCTGTTTCTGTACTATGATGAATTCTGAAACCTGACTGAAACTCTTCAAATAGACCATTCCTCTGCAGATGATCAGTTAGCTGTTTTACAACTACCCTTTCAAGAATTTTTGAGAGAAAAGGAAGGTTGGAGATTGGCCTATAATTAGCTAAGATAGCTGGGTCAAGTGATGGCTTTTTAAGTAATGGTTTAATTACTGCCACCTTAAAAGCCTGTGGTACATAGCCAACTAATAAAGATAGATTGATCATATTTAAGATCGAAGCATTAAATAATGGTAGAGCTTCCTTGAGCACCCTGGTAGGAATGGGGTCTAATAGACATGTTGATGGTTTGGATGAAGTAACTAATGAAAATAACTCAGACAGAACAATCGGAGAGAAAGAGTCTAACCAAATACCGGCATCACTGAAAGCAGCCAAAGATAACGATACGTCTTTGGGATGGTTATGAGTAATTTTTTCTCTAATAAAAATTTTATTAGCAAAGTCATGAAGTCATTACTAGTTAAAGTTAAAGGAATACTCGGCTCAATAGAGCTCTGACTTTGTCAGCCTGGCTACAGTGCTGAAAAGAAACCTGGGGTTGTTCTTATTTTCTTCAATTAGTGATGAGTAGTAAGATGTCCTAGCTTTACGGAGGGCTTTTTTATAGAGCAACAGACTCTTTTTCCAGGCTAAGTGAAGATCTTCTAAATTAGTGAGACGCCATTTCCTCTCCAACTTACGGGTTATCTGCTTTAAGCTGCGAGTTTGTGAGTTATACCACAGAGTCAGGCACTTCTGATTTAAGGCTCTCTTTTTCAGAGGAGCTACAGCATCCAAAGTTGTCTTCAATGAGGATGTTAAACTATTGACGAGATACTCTATCTCACTCACAGAGTTTAGGTAGCTACTCTGCACTGTGTTGGTATATGGCATTAGAGAACATAAAGAAGGAATCATATCCTTAAACCTAGTTACAGCGCTTTCTGAAAGACTTCTATTGTAATGAAACTTATTCCCCACTGCAGGGTAGTCCATCAGGGTAAATGTAAATGTTATTAAGAAATGATCAGACAGAAGGGAGTTTTCAGGGAATACTGTTAAGTCTTCTATTTCCATACCATAAGTCAGAACAAGATCTAAGATATGATTAAAGTGGTGGGTGGACTCATTTACTTTTTGAGCAAAGCCAATAGAGTCTAATAATAGATTAAATGCAGTGTTGAGGCTGTCATTCTCAGCATCTGTGTGGATGTTAAAATCGCTCACTATAATTATCTTATCTGAGCTAAGCACTAAGTCAGACAAAAGGTCTGAAAATTCACAGAGAAACTCACAGTAACGACGAGGTGGACGATAGATAATAACAAATAAAACTGGTTTTTGGGACTTCCAATTTGGATGGACAAGACTAAGAGTCAAGCTTTCAAATGAATTAAAGCTCTGTCTGGGTCTTTGATTATTTAATAAGCTGGAGTGGAAGATTGCTGCTAATCCTCCTCCTCGGCCCGTGCTACAAGTGTTCTGACAGTTAGTGTGACTCGGGGGTGTTGACTCATTTAAACTAACATATTCATCCTGCTGTAACCAGGTTTCTGTTAGGCAGAATAAATCAATATGTTGATCAATTATTATATCATTTACTAACAGCGACTTAGAAGAGAGAGATCTAATGTTTAATAGACCACATTTAACTGTTTTAGTCTGTGGTGCAGTTGAAGGTGCTATATAATTTTTTCTTTTTCATGTTCCACACATGCTTCATACATTTCATGTTTCACACGTTTGATACGGGTTTGATGCATGTTTCATACATGTTTCGCATGTTTCGTACACATTTCATACACATTTGATCCACATTTCACTCACATTTTTTACATGTTTAATATGTTTCATAGATTTTTTTTGTACAAGTTTGAGCCAAGTTTCGCATGTTTCGTACACATTTCATACAGTTTGTGTCAGAAGACAGTTTGGGGGTAAAAAAAAAAATCTCAGGTGGATCCAGTTCTTCCAGAGATGATGCAGGACTGAAACTGGGTTCAGTGAAAGGTTCTTTCAGTGTCATCTGGTCTTCTTTGGGTTCCAGTCCATTACAGCGGAACAAAGACATCAATCCTGTTTTAATCATCAACACATTGAATCAGATCAAGTCCATACTGCCCCCCCACCCCAAACAAACAAACAAACAAACAAAACTCTGCTAAATGTTGCCACGTTCAAACAATCAGTAGGGGGCAGGAAATGTCCACATTCTAATTTACAGTCTGACGTATGAATGGTTTTTGATCATAATTTGTCTGTGTGGAAAGTTCCTTAATGTTACATGATGACATCATCGGTTTGGTTTTAACACGAAACCAGAACTGAAGGAAATCCACCAGACGGTCTCTGACATCTCGCTCCAGATGGACGCTCACAAAAACACACGTGCAGTGAGATAATTAATTAGTCTACAAGTAATTAGCAGTTAGAGGACTTTAAAAAGGTTTAGTTTTATCTAACGTGAAGCCTTAATGAAGTTATTTCTGGGTCTCACTGTATCAAGACGAAAACGCTCCAGTTGGACCAGTTTGCGCCTCTGAAAGGTGGCGGCGCCTTTAAACAGTTTGCTAAAGTTCTTCTTCCTCTCCAGGGCATCAGCAGTCTCTTCAGCTCGCTGAAGGTGGTCCGCTTGCTGCGTCTGGGGCGGGTTGCCAGGAAGCTGGACCACTACATTGAATATGGCGCGGCGGTGCTGGTTCTGCTGGTGTGCGTGTTCGGCCTGGCGGCTCATTGGCTGGCCTGCATCTGGTACAGCATTGGAGACTATGAGGTGATTGACGAGGACACCAACACGGTGCGTCTGGACAGCTGGCTGTATCTGCTGGGCGAGACTGTCGGAACGCCGTACCGCTTCAACGCCTCGGGCTCTGGCCGCTGGGAGGGGGGGCCGAGCAAGGACTCAGTCTACATCACCTCGCTCTACTTCACCATGACCAGCCTGACCAGCATTGGCTTTGGGAACATCGCCCCCAACACGGACGGAGAGAAGATCTTTGCAGTGGCCATGATGATGATCGGATGTGAGTGGTCACCGTTTTTCTGCTCTCATAAGAAACATCTTTAAAAAGGCCTTCTACTTGTTCAGGGGGTAAAAAAAAGTTCACGTTCTGTGAACTTTTATTCTGGATAGAGTTAAATTTGGCGTGATTAGACATCTGTCACTTTACACATAATTTATAATTTCATTCAGTCACTGCTGATGAGTTACATTGTTTAAATTTATCGTGAAACGTTTCACCTGATAAATAAACAACGCCGTGGTCACGTTGTATTGTTCAAGTTGTCATTGACAGACAGAACTTGTGTATTTTTTCACTTCCTGCAGACACCGTGAACACACCATCATATTAATGACACCACTGCAGTGAGGGGTGATGATATGTGCAGGCAGAGTGTAAGTGCTTCATGAAGCTGCTTCAGTGAGCTGTGTTTCAGTCCTGATTTTTGGCGCATTCTGCTGATGGAAGATATGAACGCACCAGTGCTGCACCTCATTGTTAGACCAACACGCTCACAGGAGTGCACGTGGTACGCTGCACGTGAACTGTTGCACTGCCTTGTGTATGCCAGGATTTACTGTGTTACTGTGAAAGGAGCTTCAACCAACCAACAGGTTTTTTTTACATCTGCCAAGGATGTAATAAAATCATTGGCATTTACTGTATTTATTCATCTGTCTGTTAGCAGGATTATGAGTAAAAAAACAACTTCATGGATTCTCACCAAATTTGCACCACAGATAGATATCAGGCCCGTGGAAGACTCCTTTGAATTTTGTAGGTGATCTGGATCCGGATTGGCAGACATCAGAAATCTGGGGCTGCTCTTGTTTCTTGATGTAGTTGTTCGTATCGTTGGCCCTGAGCGCTGTTCAGGCGTCCTCCACCTGTCTTTTCCCTGCAGTGCACCGGCAGAATAAACACTCAGGCGGGTCTGTCAGTAGTTTTTTGATGACTCAGACACACGGTGGATCATATTCAGAGCCGAGGCCAAGCTTGGAGATGAGCCAGTCTCATTTACACGCTGAACAACCGCAGCGAGGCGTTCAGACGCATTGTGGCCGCTGCAGTGTTTCCTGTCCGTATAGTAATGATGTGGGGACCTGCAGCACTCTGTGACCACCATACCAGACATCATGTCTACCAAAGGTCATTGTTTGTGATCAGACCCGTCACTCTGTCCAGCAGGTAGCTCAGTGGGATTAGGACGTAAGGTACCGGTACGTAGATCTGGGTTTGAGTCCTGCTCAGATACTTTGACTTCCTGATCGTCTCAGTCCACCCAGCTGGAAATAGGTACCAGCCATGGACTGGTAACCTGCGATGGACTGGTGTCCTCTCATCCGCTTCACAATCTGGAGTCTGGGGACAGACACCGGCACCGGCAGGCCTTGGGGCCTTTACTGGACCGGACTTACTGCTTCTTCTACTTTACCTCAGATACATTTTACTATGAAACAAGAAACAATAAAGATATGAGTCCATCAGGTTTTTCTAATCAGCTCTTTGTGATTTTTGTGCAGTGCTGAAGCCTACGTTTCTTCTTGTGTTTCTTCTTGTTTTATTGGAGTTTAGTTGGAGTTCTGTGTTTTGATTCCTGGTAAATTCCTCCTCTGTAGTATTAATATTAATAATGAACATGTGATATTTCAGTATAGAAGTCACAGGACCTCCCAAACCGTTAAAATGCAAACCTGCAAATTAACCTCCAGAAAATACAGGAAGGACCTTGCTCAAAGGCACCTTAGTGAGTTACCCACCTGACAGGGAATCAAACCGCAGATCCTCTGGTCACAGACTTGTTGCTGTGACCTCCAGGTCACCTTCTCCCTGATTGCGGTCCTGAGCGGTTACTCAGACCAGCTGAAGCGTGCAGACTGCGTTACGAGGCAGCGTCACCTGTGACCTCTTTGGTTCCATGGGGTTGCGCGTCGGGCACACGCCCTGTCCCACGACACGACACGACCTGACCTGAAACTCACATCCACAGCTGACTGTGACACCCTAATACATGAGACGTGACCCCTAAATCCTCGACCTCGGTGTAATCCTGCAGTAAACCTGGGCCACAGTAAAACACATTGCAGGTACTCTGTGGAGCTGAGGTACTCTCTAGCAGTTGTGTGGTTCACGCTGAGTTCCCGGGCTGTTCTCTGATAACCTTTGTCAGGTTGTGGAGGTGGAGCCTGTCCCAGCAGTCACACACTGAGGGGCGGAGTTCATCCTGGACAGAAGGATGAGAGGACGATTCTATGTTTGAAAAAAGAACCAGAGCAGCTGAAACTGATAACTGACCTGATCAATACCCCAGACGTTAAACTGACTTGATGTTATATTCTGATTAAAAAGTGCTGCTTTTATTTATTTATTTATTTATTTATTTTTTGAGCAGTATATTAAAGAAATGTTTATTTTCTCATATCCTGTAATGATTCTGAGGTTTTTACCTAAATTGAAATGTTATTTCATCAAATTACTTTGCAGTTTTGTACTTTAATAATGATGAAATATTAGCATAAAATAGTTTTACAAGCAAAACCTTTCATGGTATAAAGTTATTCTAATTCCAGATCAAAGATGGAATAATGTAACAGAACTTTACTGCATTAAATGTTTGAAATGATTTGTAGAGATTTTTTTTTCTTCAGTGGAGGACTCGTTAGAGGCGTTTGGTCCTCGTGCCGTCCCCAAACGTCCTTCAGACTTTTGTCCAAACTGTGTGGATGTTATGGAGTGTGTGGTTTTAGAGACGCGTCCCGTCTTCAGCTAAAAGCTTTTCCTCCGCCAGCTGAAAGGATGAAGAGTTTAATATTTTATCTCCTCGTCATCTGTCACTTCCAGATCTACCGTCTGAACACTGAAATACACAAACTCTTTGACACAGAACATATAAAATTATTACATTAACTTTACAAAACATATCATTTTAGCTCATTTCTAGTGACTGTCAAGCTGGGCGGAGGCCCGGCATCAGAGGCAGCTGGACCCGCGAAGTAGAATCCCAGCAAAGGCTTGGGTGTGAGAGAAATCATGGTCTTTATTCCAGGCTCAGGTACGGTGCACATGTGATCAGTCAGCGAAGCAGCGGTACAAACAGGGTCCGACAGATACGCAGTCGTGGACCAGCAGGGTTCAGTGGCCCGAGCAAACACAGACATCCGGGAAGAGGCAAGAGGCACGGTCGAGGAGAACAGAGCAGGAATCAGAACACGGCAAGACAAAAATCAGGACTGTGAACGGGTGCTGGAAAGTGTACAAAAGACAACAATCTGGCGAGGAACTGTGAGACTGTGAGGGTTTAAATACTGGTGGACTAATCGGTGTGAAACGAGGAACAGGTGGTGTTAATGAGGTGAATGTGTAGAGCAATCTAGAAAGGGGCGGGGCTAGTGGACAAAGATTAAACACTGCAAGATAGGGAGGAAGGGAGTGATGTAAGGAACAAAGATACAAGGGCAGGTGCAGGGAGTGTGAGTGAATCGAAACACAAAGCAGACAGAACAAGGTGAGCAACAAAGACATGAGGCAGGTGCAGTGATGTGAAGTGAGAACATAATCAGACGGGTGTGAGGAAATACAGAGAACTATGAACTGAGCTAAACAGAATATAATACTACTATGAACAGGAACTTAGGATCAGGCATGGACATGAGAACTAACCAGAATAAATGAGAAACAAACACTAAAGCAAAACTACACCGGAACTGACTAGGAAACAAGTGGTTAAACAAACAATAGAAAAACAGTGACTACACGATAACAGGAAACAAAATCCAACACGACCGCATAACTGATAACACAAATGAGAAAATAAACCAGTGATAAACTAATGATCAATAATGCAAACACAAACCTGCTGAAGAAAACTACAACGGAACTGAACTCATGGCCAAAGTATAAAAGAAACAAAGTGGGAAAGCAAAAATGGAACATAGAATAAACACATGATAAAAATAACCAACTAATAAAGCAGGAGCAGATGGTGATGAAAAGAAAGGAGGAAAAATAGAATCAAAGCCCCGCTGAGGGTCAAAATGTGACAGTGACCCTGTTTGAAAGCAGGTGACCATTGAGGGGTCATGACCCCAGTGTTTGGAAGCTTGTGGATCATGTTTGTTAATGCTTTGAGGTTATGATAAATGATAATACGGGAAAAAAAATTTTCCTGTTCAAATATAAAGAAGCTGCTGTGAGCGGCGACACATGAATATAAAAACTCAGTGTAAAAATCACTTCGGTGTCTGGACTGAATGGAGTCAGGACTCAGATCTGTGTTCGAGTCCTGACTCCAGACTGATGTCTTTACGTTGTCCTCATCGAGCTAATGGTGCTTCTGTCATAACGTTTCCTGCACACATCGACAGTGACGCAGTGAACAGACAGACACACAGAGACACGGACACACAGACAGACACACAGAGACACGGACAGACATGCGGACAAACAGACACGCACAGAGGAGGGGACAAGTTGGGACATGCCCAGCTCTCCACAATTTCTCTTATACTCACTGGGCTGGTAAGCATTGAAAGCCGAGATAGGCATGTCCCAACTTGTCCTCTAACACTCCGAAACGGAGGTGTTCTTTGTCTCGCTCGAACAGCGAATCGGTCGTGACGCGCGAAGCCTCCGCGCGGCTTTCCATGACAAAATCTCTTGTTAAAAGTGAAATCTGCCGGAAAATGGCTGATGTCCAGCTCTTGTGATAACCAGAGAAATTGCACACGATGGTCCCAGCTCCACACAGCGATACGTTCAGAAATGATGTGGTGTTTTCTGCCTCTCGATGGCGGCTCGGAGCGCGGCGTGCCGTGCGCCATTGTGGGGCGTCCTTAAAGCTGTAGTAACAGTCCTTATTCTCTGTGAAGCCCGTAAAATTTTCACCGAAAGCCAGATAAATTTTTCGAATGGTTTCCAGCTGCCTGTCTCTAACAGTTTCTGAAAAATTCTGATGGAAAAAAAAGCACAAATCATTCCGCCATTTCCTCGCAATGAAACAACGACGAGAGGGGTGGAGCAGTGCTCACTCAAAGCCTGCCCACAGGTGAATGACACAACCGACGTGTGGAAAAACTCACGCATGCGCACGAAGGTTCAAGCTTGGCTGATGTAAAAACATATGAATCAAATCCATATAGTTTTTGAAAAAAATAAAAAGGTACAATACTTTTCTAATAGACCTCGTATGCAGACAAACAGACAGACACACAGCGATGTGGACAGACATGCGGACAAACAGACACACAAAGACATGACAGACGTGGATAAACAGACAGAGACACGGACAGACAGACGGACACACATACAGACGGACAGAGACATGGACAGACATGCGTTTAAACAGGCAGACACACAGAGATACAAACAGACAGACGGACACACAGACAGACACAGAGAGACGGACATATATGCAGACAGATAGACGGACAGACATCAAATCAAATCAATTTTATTTATATAGCGCCAAATCACAACAAACAGTTGCCCCAAGGCGCTTTATATTGTAAGGCAAAAGCCATACAATAATTACAGAAAAACCCCAACGGTCAAAACGACCCCCTGTGAGCAAGCACTTGGCGACAGTGGGAAGGAAAAACTCACTTTTAACAGGAAGAAACCTCCAGCAGAACCAGGCTCAGGGAGGGGCAGTCTTCTGCTGGGACTGGTTGGGGCTGAGGGAGAGAACCAGGAAAAAGACATGCTGTGGAGGGGAGCAGAGATCGATCACTAATGATTAAATGCAGAGTGGTGCATACAGAGCAAAAAGAGAAAGAAACACTCAGTGCATCATGGGAACCCCCCAGCAGTCTAAGTCTATAGCAGCCTAACTAAGGGATGGTTCAGGGTCACCTGATCCAGCCCTAACTATAAGCTTTAGCAAAAAGGAAAGTTTTAAGCCTAATCTTAAAAGTAGAGAGGGTGTCTGTCTCCCTGATCTGAATTGGGAGCTGGTTCCACAGGAGAGGAGCCTGAAAGCTGAAGGCTCTGCCTCCCATTCTACTCTTACAAACCCTAGGAACTACAAGTAAGCCTGCAGTCTGAGAGCGAAGCGCTCTATTGGGGTGATATGGTACTATGACAGGGGTGGGCAATCATGTGCCATAAAGGGCCGAGACACTGCAGGTTTTCTGTGCAACCAGTCACCTCAGCAGGTGATTTCATTAATGATCAGGTGTCTCAGCAGGTGATTTCTTTGACAACCAGGTGCTTATGTTCAGAGGAGAAGCTCATCAGCAACCCACCTGCTAAGGTGAATGGTTACATAGAAAACCTGCAGTGTCTCGGCCCTCGATGCCCACCCCTGTACTATGAGGTCCCTAAGATAAGATGGGACCTGATTATACAAAACCTTATAAGTAAGAAGAAGAATTTTAAATTCTATTCTAGAATTAAAAGGGAGCCAATGAAGAGAGGCCAATATGGGTGAGATATGCTCTCTCCTTCTAGTCCCCGTCAGTACTCTAGCTGCAGCATTTTGAATTAACTGAAGGCTTTTCAGGGAACTTTTAGGACAACCTGATAATAATGAATTACAATAGTCCAGCCTAGAGGAAATAAATGCATGAATTAGTTTTTCAGCATCACTCTGAGACAAGACCTTTCTAATTTTAGAGATATTGTGCAAATGCAAAAAAGCAGTCCTACATATTGTTGTGAAAGTGTAGGTACACAGACCCACAACAGGGGGCGTAAATGAACGGGCAATGGATAAGCCAAACAGTAACAATTTAATGTTGTAAATTGTGCACAACGGAATACAGACAACAACAAGTTTGGAACTACAGTCAATTACACGTTGGGTGACGTGTGGGCAGGCTTGAGGATAGGAGACGCCCGTCCAGAACCGAGCCGGAGCCCACACGGCCCTCACCGCCAACAGATCTGAAGAACACCGGAGCCGCCAAGTCCTGAGTCCCCAGTTGGCCACTGTCTCCAGCTGTCAGACCTGGCACTGCTGGAAGAGAACAAAAACAGCACAGGTGAGTGTGAGTACGCACACTCAGTAATCCCACAGTCTGTGTTCTTTTGGGAGGGAGCACCTCCACCTCCAATCACACACTCGTGCAGCTCCTGTTTAACCACTTATCTGGTTGGGGTGTGAAGCGAAGCCGTCGCTGATCACACCAAACTCCAATCCCACAGATAAGACAAACACCACAGGAAAACGGCTGCAAAAGAGTTCAGACTATTATTCAGTTTTAAGTCAGCAGAGAAATTACCTCCAAGGTAGCTGATTTCTCGGCGGGGAGGTGGAGTTGCAGTCCGGCCTTTATGGTGGTGGTGATGTGGATGAGTGACAGCTGGTGCTGATGACGAGTGACAGCTGTCACTCCCGGTTGCTATGACGCCCTCTCGTGCTTGAAGCCCGCACTTCAAGCAGGGCACCATCTGGTGGTGGTGGGCCAGCAGTACCTCCTCTTCAGCGGCCCACACAACAGGACCCCCCCTCAACAAGCGCCAGGCTTGTCCGTGTGCTGCCGGTAGAAGTCGGCCAGGAGGGCCGGGTCCAGGATGAAGCTCCTCTTCACCCAGGAACGTTCTTCGGGTCCATACCCCTCCCAGTCCACCAAATACTGGAACCCCCGGCCCTTCCGACGGACGTCCAGGAGCCGGCGCACGGTCCAAGCCGGCTCCCCCCGTCGATGATCCGGGCAGGAGGCGGCGCCGGTCCGGGGGTACAGAGGGGTGAAACGTGGTGAGGTTTGATGCGTGACACATGGAAAACCGGGTGGATCCGCAGCGAAGCTGGCAGCTTCAGCTTCACTGCAGCTGGACTGAGGATTTTGAGTATGGTGAAAGGTCCAATGTATCTGTCCTTTAACTTCTGGGATTCCACTTGCAGGGGAATGTCTTTTGTGGAAAGCCAAACCTCCTGCCCAGGCTGATATGTAGGGGCCGGGGCACGCCGGCGGTCTGCATGGTTCTTGGCCCTCGTCCGGGCTTTGAGCAGGGCAGAACGGGTGGTACGCCACACCGGATGGCACCTTCTCAGATGGGCCTGGACCGAGGGCACCCCGACCTCTCCCTCCACTAGCGGGAACAATGGGGGCTGGTACCCCAAACACACCTCAAACGGGGAGAGACCGGTAGCAGACAATACTTGGCTATTATGAGCGTACTCGATCCAGACCAGATGGTTACTCCAGGCCGTCGGGTGCGCGGAGGTCACGCAGCGGAGGGCCTGCTCCAATTCCTGGTTCGCCCGCTCTGCCTGTCCGTTCGTCTGAGGATGGTACCCGGACAAAAGACTCACGGTGGCCCCCAGTTCCCTGCAGAAACTCCTCCAGACCTGAGAGGAGAACTGAGGACCACGGTCTGAGACAATATCCGATGGAATCCCATGCAGACGCACGACGTGGTGGACCAGGAGGTCTGCAGTCTCCTGGGCCGTCGGGAGCTTCGGGAGGGCCACGAAGTGGGCCGCCTTGGAGAACCGGTCCACTATCGTGAGGATGTGTCAGGGCCTCCCGGACGGTCTTCTCCACGTCCCAGGTGAGGGTGGCCACGACAGTGGACTCGGGGATGATGGTTTCCGTCGGGTCTGACAGCTCGGTCTTGACCTCCTCTTCGTGCACCCAGGATAGGGCGTCAGATCGTTGGTTCTTCGTCCCGGGGCGGTAGGTGATCCAAAAGTCAAAACACCCGAAGAACAGCGACCAGCGGGCTTGCCTGGGGTTCAGACACCTGGCGGTCCGAATGTACTCCAGGTTCCGATGGTCCGTGAAAACCGTAAATGGTACCGATGCTCCCTCCAACAGGTGTCTCCACTCCTCAAGAGCCTCCTTCACCGCAAGAAGTTCCCGATTGCCCACGTCATAGTTCCTTTCAGCCGGGGTCAACCTGCGGGAAAAGTAGGCACATGGATGGAGAACCTTGTCGGACTCCCCGCTCTGGGATAGCACGGCTCCTATCTCTGAGTCTGAGGCGTCCACTTCAACTATAAACTGGCGATTAGGATCGGGCTGCACCAGAACTGGTGCAGTCGAGAACCAGCGTTTCAAATCCCTAAACGCGGCTTCGCACCAATCCGACCAGGTGAAGGGGACTTTTATGGAGGTCAGGGCTGTCAGGGGGCTAACTACCTGACTGTAGCCCTTGATGAACCTCCGGTAGAAATTTGCAAAACCAAGGAACTGTTGCAGTTTCCTACGGTTTGTTGGTTGGGGCCAATCTCTCACCGCCGCAACCTTGGCTGGATCAGGGGCGACAGAGTTGGAGGAGATTATGAACCCCAGGAAGGACAAAGAAGTGCGGTGGAACTCGCACTTCTTGCCCTTCACAAACAGCCGGTTCTCCAACAACCGCTGCAGGACCTGACGTTCATGCTTGACATGGGTCTCAGGATCCGGAGAAAAGATGAGTATATCGTCTAGATATACGAAGACAAACCGATGCAGGAAGTCCCGCAAGACGTCATTAACCAATGCTTGTAATGTCGCGGGCGCATTGGTGAGGCCGAACGGCATGACCAGGTACTCAAAGTGACCTAACGGGGTGTTAAATGCCGTCTTCCACTCGTCTCCCTCCCGGATCCAAACCAGGTGATAAGCATTCCTAAGATCCAATTTTGTGAAAATTTGGGCTCCATGCAAGGGCGTGAACACTGAATCCAACAGAGGTAACGGGTATTGGTTGCGAACCGTGATCTCGTTCAGCCCTCTGTAATCAATGCATGGACGGAGTCCACCGTCCTTCTTGCCCACAAAAAAGAAACCAGCACCCATCGGGGAGGTGGAGTTCTGGATCAACCCGGCAGCTAAAGAGTCCTGGATGTAGGTCTCCATTGATTCGCGTTCCGGACGTGAGAGGTTGTACAGCCTGCTGGACGGGTACTCAGCGCCCGGTATCAAATCAATGGCACAATCGTACGGACGGTGTGGGGGCAGCGTGAGTGCCAGATCCTTGCTGAAGACGTCAGCAAGATCATGGTACTCGGCTGGCACCGCCGCCAGATTGGGGGGGACTAAAACCTCCTCATTAGCTGTCACACCGGGTGGAACCGAGGATCCTAAACACTCCCGATGGCAGGTTTCGCTCCACTGAACCACAACCCCAGACGGCCAAATCAATCTGGGGATTGTGTTTTAACATCCATGGAAAACCCAAAATCACTCGGGAGGTAGAAGGTGTTACATAAAACATAATCTCCTCCCTGTGATTTCCAGACGCAACCAATGTCACTGGCTGTGTCTGGTGTGTGATTAGTGGAAGAAGGGTGCCATCTAGTGCCCGCACCGACAATGGTGATGGTAAGGCCACTAGAGGGAGCCTAACCTCCTTTGCCCATCTGCTATCCAGCAGATTCCCTTCCGATCCCGTGTCCACCAGTGCTGGGGCATGAAGGGTTAGATCCCCACTCAGGATCGTGACTGGAATGCGTGCAGATTTTCGGGGTCTGCCCGCGTGGGTATTGTGACCCACCCTGAGCCCAGTCTCTAAGGACGAGTGCTGCTGTATTGACCGTTTGGGGCATTTTTTCTGTGTGTGCTCAGTTGAGCTGCAGAGAAAACACTCCCCACGGATCAGCCTCCTTTGTCTCTGATCTGATCGCCTTTTGGCCCTGCTCATTTCCATTGCAACATCAGCAGGGGGAGCTGTCGTCACGTGGAGTGCCCTGGCTGTGGAGCGTGGGGAAGTCGGCTCCCTTTCGGACCCGAGAGGAAGAGGGATGGCTTGTGCCTGACCACACCCTTCGTCTCGCTCCCGTCGGTGTTCTGTTAATCGGTTGTCTAACCGTATAACCAGGTTGATAAGCCCGTCTAAATCCCGCGGCTCGTCCTTCGCCACCAGGTGCTCCTTAAGGACCAGGGACAGTCCGTTTACAAAGGCGGCGCGGAGCGCAACAGCGTTCCAGCCGGCTCTCGCTGCCGCAATGCGGAAGTCGACTGCATACTTCGCTGCGCTCCGACACCCCTGTCTTATCGACAGCAGCACACTTGAAGCGGTCTCGCCTCTATGAGGGTGGCCGAACACCTGTCGGAACTCCCTCACAAACCCAGTATATGTCGTTAGGAGCCGTGAATTCTGCTCCCAGAGCGCCATAGCCCAGGCGCATGCCTCTCCTCAACGCAAATTTATAACGTAAGCCACCCGGCTAGTGTCTGACGCATACATGACGGGACGCTGTGAAAAGACGAGTGAGCACTGCATCAAAAAGTTCGCACATGTCTCCACACAGCCTCCGTACGGCTCCGGAGGGCTAATGTATGCTTCAGGGGAAGGTGGGGGGTTCTTTGAACGACCAGTGGAATGTCTGTTTCTGGCATTCGGTCAGCAGGAGGAGGTGCTGCAGCAGCGCCCTGGGCATGTGCTTCCACCTGGGCGGTGAGAGCCTCCATCCTTCGATTGAGAACAATGCTCTGCTTGGTAACTAAGTCCAACCGAGCAGTAAAAGCGGTTAAGATGTGCTGCAGCTCACCTAACACGCCTCCTGCTGGCACCTGTGCACCTCGCTCTTCCATTGGCTGTTCAAGCGATGGTTGACGCCCCTCGGGATCCATGACACTGGCCGAGAAATCCTGTTGTGAAAGTGTAGGTACACGGACCCACAACAGGGGGCGTAAATGAACGGGCAATGGATAAGCCAAACAGTAACAGTTTAAATGTTGTAAATTGTGCACAATGGAATACAGACAACAACAAGTTTGGAACACACGTCACCCAACTACACGTTGGGTGACGTGTGGGCAGGCTTGAGGATAGGAGACGCCCGTCCAGAACCGAGCCGGATCCCACACGGCCCTCACCGCCAACGGATCTGAAGAACACCGGAGCCGCCAAGTCCTGAGTCCCCAGTTGGCCACCGTCTCCAGCTGTCAGACCTGGCACTGCTGGCAGAGAACAAAAACAGCACAGGTGAGTGTGAGTACGCACACTCAGTAATCCCACAGTCTGTGTTCTTTTGGGAGGGAGCACCTCCACCTCCAATCACACACTCGTGCAGCTCCTGTTTAACCACTTATCTGGTTGGGGTGTGAAGCGAAGCCGTCGCTGATCACACCAAACTCCAATCCCACAGATAAGGCAAACACCACAGGAAAACGGCTGCAAAAGAGTTCAGACTATTATTCAGTTTTAAGTCAGCAGAGAAATTACCTCCAAGGTAGCTGATTTCTCGGCGGGGAGGTGAAGTTGCAGTCCGGCCTTGATGGTGGTGGTGATGTGGATGAGTGACAGCTGGTGCTGATGACGAGTGACAGCTGTCACTCCCGGTTGCTATGACGCCCTCTCGTGCTTGAAGCCCGCACTTCAAGCAGGGCACCATCTGGTGGTGGTGGGCCAGCAGTACCTCCTCTTCAGCGGCCCACACAACACATATTTGCTTAATATGCGCATTGAAGGACATATCCTGATCAAAAATGACTCCAAGATTTTTCACAGTATTACTAGAGGTCAGGGTAATGCCATCCAGAGTAAGGATCTGGTTAGACACCATGTTTCTAAGATTTGTGGGGCCAAGTACAATAACTTCAGTTTTATCTGAATTTAAAAGCAGGAAATTAGAGGTCATCCATGTCTTTATGTCTGAAAGACAATCCTGCAGTTTAACTAATTGGTGTGTGTCCTCTGGCTTCATGGATAGATAAAGCTGGGTATCATCTGCATAACAATGAAAATTTAAGCAATGCTGTCTAATAATACTGCCTAAGGGAAGCATGCATAAAGTGAATAAAATTGGTCCTAGCACAGAACCTTGTGGAACTCCATAATTAACCTTAGTCTGTGAAGAAGATTCCCCATTTACATGAACAAATTGTAATCTATTAGATAAATATGATTCAAACCACCGCAGCGCAGTGCCTTTAATACCTATGGCATGCTCTAATCTCTGTAATAAAAGTTTATGGTCAACAGTATCAAAAGCAGCACTGAGGTCCAACAGAACAAGCACAGAGATGAGTCCACTGTCTGAGGCCATAAGAAGATCATTTGTAACCTTCACTAAAGCTGTTTATGTACTATGATGAATTCTAAAACCTGACTGAAACTCTTCAAATAGACCATTCCTCTGCAGATGATCAGTTAGCTGTTTTACAACTACCCTTTCAAGAATTTTTGAGAGAAAAGGAAGGTTGGAGATTGGCCTATAATTAGCTAAGATAGCTGGGTCAAGTGATGGCTTTTTAAGTAATGGTTTAATTACTGCCACATTAAAAGCCTGTGGTACATAGCCAACTAATAAAGATAGATTGATCATATTTAAGATCGAAGCATTAAATAATGGTAGGGCTTCCTTGAGCAGCCTGATAGGAATGGGGTCTAATAGACATGCAGACACACAGAGACACAAACGGACAGAGAGACAGACAGACATGCGGACAAACAGACAGACACACGGAGACATGGACAAACATGCGGATAAACAGACAGACACACAGAGACACAAACAGACAGATGGACACACAGACAGACACGGACAGACAGGCGGACACACAGACAGACACAGAGAGACGGACATATATGCGGATAGACAGGCAGACAGAGACATGGACAGACAGACGGACACACAGACAGACACATGGACACACTGCAGTACACACGGTTGCTCAAATGCCAGCGTTACTGACTTTAGAAACACAGAAATGTTATTTTCACCTGATAAACAGTTTCTTAAAAATAAAAACTAAAACTTTAAAAACTTATGGTTCGCTTAAATCATCCAGGGTGGAGTAGCATTTCATCTCATCTTCAACCGCTTATCTGGGATGTAGACTGGATGGGCATACTCCCAGGCACCCTCCAGGATCGTTGTGAGAGTGAAGAGCTTCTTCAATCAGAGGTTCGACTATCAGCTGAACCCTCCTTTCCAGCACCCTGGAGTAGACTTTACCATGGAGGCTGAGTAGTGTGATGCCCCTGTAGTTGGCACACACTCTCTGGTCCCCTTTTTAAATATTGGGACCACCACCCCAGTTTGCCACTCTTTAGGCACTGTCCCAGACCTCAACGCAATGTTGAAGAGACGTCTCATCCAAGATGGTCCCTCCACATCCAGAGCCTTCAGCATTTATGGACAGATCTCCTCAATTTCACATCTCATCAACCCCGAAACTGGGGAGAAATTAGTTAAGTGTCACCTAGAAACTTACCAGGTGAAAACAACATTTCTGAGTTTTTAAAGTCAGTAACGCTGGCAATTTGAGCAACCGTGTGTACAGTCAGGCTCCTGTCGTCTCTGCAGCTCGGGGCTGAGGAGCGGCGGTTGCTATGACAACCAGCGTCCTGCATCCAGTGAGTGTCGTACTGCGGACGCTGGCATCAGGATCTGAGATGGAAATAACTGGTCCATTTAATTCCAGAGCATTCAACTCCTGGATGAAGTTTCTGGAGAAAAATAAAGTAAGACTAACACCAATAAACAGCCCAGTGAGTGGACAAGCTCAAATCTGACCCAGTCAGTGACAAAATGTAAAGGTTTATTTCTGTAAAGGCGGTTATTTAAAAAAAGGATAATAATAATAATAATATGACCAAAAGTAAATGGTGCTCCATTAGAAGTTATTTGACAGAAAAGAAGAAAAATGACCCATATAATATTTAAAAGGTTAAATTATTTCACTTTCACCTGGCTCATTCTCTTTTTTTATACAGGGAGCAGGTTGGAGCTCCTGGTTTTAAACGACATTAAACAGTGTTAGAACAAATAGACTCCAGCTGTTCCACATCTGGGGTCACAGCCCCATTTATCTGGATCAAACCTCAAACATCCTACAATTCATGAGCAGAAACATTCAGTTTGTGGACATGTTTGACTCTTTGTTTTTCTTATTTTATTTTACTGTTTGTTTTTCTGGAATGTTTTCTAGATTCTGCTTTGGGTGGAATCTGGATCCTAAATTACTTTCCTTTGGTTGCAGCGCTGCTGTACGCCACCATTTTTGGTAACGTCACCACCATCTTCCAGCAGATGTACGCCAACACCAACCGCTACCACGAGATGCTCAATAGTGTGCGAGACTTCCTCAAACTCTACCAGGTCCCCAAAGGCCTGAGCGAGCGGGTGATGGACTACATCGTGTCCACCTGGTCCATGTCCAGAGGCATCGACACGGACAAAGTAAAGCCTCCGTCCCACTTCCTGTATCATAGATGGGTTTTTAGTACAATTATTTGGCCTGAGCTTTCATTCATGTTGTGTCTGCAGGTACTGCAGATTTGTCCAAAGGACATGCGGGCAGATATTTGTGTCCATCTGAACAGGAAGGTGTTTAAGGAGCACCCGGCGTTCCGGCTGGCCAGTGACGGCTGTTTACGTGCTCTGGCCATGGAATTCCAGACCATCCACAGCGCTCCAGGAGACCTCATCTACCATGCTGGAGAGAGTGTGGACAGCCTGTGCTTTGTGGTGTCTGGTTCTCTGGAGGTGATCCAGGATGATGAGGTGGTGGCCATTTTAGGTGAGCTTTAATCTCATTAAATAACCTTCACAAGTCTTCTATGAAATCCTGGAGTGGACTGGGGTAAAGGAGCAGAGCCTGGACATGTTTTCAAGATGATGGGTTGATGATATTTTGAGGGTTGGTCTGGATATTGACAGAAAGTCACACAAAAAGTGTATTTTCAAAATAGACCATGTTCAGAGAAACAATTTTAAAAAAAATGGTGGCATGGACACTTAGGGTTGAGTTTGTAAGTATTTGGACAGTGACAATTTTTGTAATTTGGTCCAAATCCATGTGGAGACGGCAAGAACATTGGATACAAGTACATTTCTCCAGAGTAAAACAGATCCTAAGAAGATGTCTCCAGGCCATCAACACATCCGCCCTCCAGTCACACCTGGTACCAGATGATACCCAGATAGCGAGAACAGAATAATGAAAAGCATAACCAAGGGGCTGGGATTGTGTACAGGAATATCTGTGCTGCATGTGGACAGGAAGTCCCCTTGTCCAAGTTGAATACATTCAGTGTGCCGCACACTAGTTGCGTGATAAACATCATACTGTGTGTGAGTGAGGCGGAGCCACTGACTGTGTGGTTGTCAATAACAAGCTGCAAGTTCCGGGGCCGGCTCGGGAAACTTCGGCTGTCTTTGGCCAAAGCACACTCACCGCCTAGTGGACATCCTGGTTCTTACACCAGCTGTACCGCATCAATGAAATTCGCCAAAATAAAAAAATTGATGCGGCCAATTTTGGCATGCGGGCGGGGATGATTAATGTTTTTTTATGAGGCCTTACTCGGTTGGATTTGGTTCCAACGTGTCCCTGCCTGTGACAGGTCTGGTAGACGGGTTAGGCAGGATGCAAATGCAGCATTCAGACACTGGGCTCTGGAGTTAAAAACGGTTTACTGTAGAAGCAAATGGGGTCCGGTACACAGTAGGCAGTCCAAAATAAGCAGCAGTACAAAGAGCATCAGGCTAAGGCGTGGTCAAGGAAACAAGCAGGTGGTCACAAATACACAAGAGGCTAGCAGGAACAGAAAACAATACAGCGCTCGAGACAAAGCATAAGGCGCATCAATCTGGCGAAGGACAAGGTTAACTGGGGAGCTATAGTACACCCAAGTGATGAGGTGCAAATAGGAAGCAGATGTGCGTGGAATGCACCAGAAAGGGGGAGTGGCCAGAGAAGGGGAGACGCCCACCACCAAGAGTAAGAGGAGACAGACAAGAAAGGCAGAGACTGAATACAAGAGAAAGACCACAAAGAAAAGCAACCTAACCTAACCAAACCATGAAAATAAACCCAGACAAAACCCAAATCCTGACAGCCTGTATGGTGTGTCAGTCTTGTCTGGATTTATTTGTGAGTGTAGCCGCAGCAGATGGTCACTCAGTCTGGTCTGCTTGAGATTTCTTCCTGTCAAGTAAGTCATGTTTTAACTGTATGTTTTAACTCAGAGTCACCACAGTATGTTGATTTGGCACAAGTTTTACACCGGATGCTCTTCCTGATGCAACTCCACATTATATGGAAAAATGGGCAGGGGTGGGGATTGGACTGGGAACCTTCCACACTGAAACCAAACGCACTAACCACTTGTCTATAACCACTTGAGGTGAGGGAGTTTTTTTTCTGATCTTCACCACTGTTTGCTCCTGGGCTGGGTCAGGCTGGGATCTGATGCAGGTCTGGCACTTTAAGTTAACACAGTTCGTCGCTACATCTACAAGTGCAAGTTAAAACTCTACCATGCAAAGTGAAAGCCAAACATCAACAACATCCAGAAACACCGCTGCCTTCTCTGGGCCCGAGCTCATTTGAAATGGACAGACACAAAGTGGAAAAGTGTGCTGTGGTCTGATGAGTCCACATTTCAAATTGTTTTTGGAAATCATGGACGTCGTGTCCTCTGGACAAAAGAGGAAAAAGACCATCCAGATTGTTACCAGCACAAAGTTCAAAAGCCAGCATCTGTGATGGTATGGGGGTGTCTTAGTGCCCATGGCATGGACAACTTACACATCTGTGATGGCACCATCAATGCTGAAAGGTACATCCAGGTTTTGGAGCAACACATGCTGCCATCCAAGCAACGTCTTTTTCAGGGACGTCCCTGCTTATTTCAGCAAGACAATGCCAAGCCACATTCTGCACGTGTTCCAACAGCGTGGCTTTGTAGTAAAAGAGTGCAGGTACTAGACTGGCCTGGCTGCAGTCCAGACCTGTCGCCCATTGAAACTGTGTGGTGCATTATGGAGCGCAAAATACGACAACGGAGTCCCCGGAGTGAAGTCGTACATCAAGCAAGAATGGTAAAGAATTCCACCTACAAAGCTTCAACAATTAGTGTCCTCAGTTCCCAAATGCTTATTGAGTGTTGTTAGAAAGGTGATGTAACACAGTGGTAAACATACCACTGTCCCAGCTTTTTTGAAATGTGTTGCAGCATCCATTTCAAAATGAGCAAATATTTACACAAAAACAATAAAGTTTATCAGTTTGAACATTAAATATCTTGTCTTTGTGGTGTATTCCATTGAATATAGGGTGAAGAGGATTTGAAAATCATTGTATTCTGTTGGGAAAGTGTAGTGACACGGACCCACAACAGGGGGGCGTAAATGAACGGACAATTGATAAGCCAAAATATAACAATTTAATGTTGCAAATTGTGCACAACGGAATACAAATCAAAATCAAATCAATTTCATTTATATAGCGCCAAATCACAACAAACAGTTGCCCCAAGGCGCTTCATATTGCAAGGCAAAGCCATACAATAATTACAGAAAAACCCCAGACAAAATACAAACAAAATACAGACAAATGCAGTTTGAAAAGTGACGTGTGGGCAGGCTCGAGGATAGAAGACGTCCGTCCAGAGAAGAGCCAGTTCCCACACGGCTTCCACCGCCAACGGATCTGAAGAACACCGGAGCCGACAAGCCCTGAATCTCCAGGTGGCCACCGTCTCCAGCTGTCAGACCTGGTACTGCTGGCAGGAAGCAGAGACAGTTAATGGTTGGTGTGTGGATACACACCCAGTAAATCCTCACACATAGATACAGTTCCTCCGGGAGGGAGCACCTCCACCTCCGAAGTAGGAACACATGAGCAGCTCCTGTTACCACTTATCTGGATGGAGTGAGAGGCGAAGATGTCGCTTCTCTCACTACACACCAACCCAGCAGAGTGCACCACAGGAAAAACGGCTGCAAAACAGATCAGACGTAAGTCACAGTAGGGATACAGCAGAGAATATTACCTAGGTAGTAGATGATATCTCGGCAGCGAGGTGGAGTTGCTGCCCGGCTTTTATGGTGATGTGGTGATGATGAGTGACAGCTTGTGCTGTTGATGGGTGACAGCTGTCACTCCCGGTTGCTCCGACGCCCTCTCGTGCCTGAAGCCCGCACTTCAGGCAGGGCGCCCTCTGGTGGTGGGCCAGCAGTACCTCCTCTTCAGCGGCCCACACAACAGGACCCCCCCCTCAACGGGCGCCTCCTGGCGCCCGACCAGTCTTGTCGGGGTGTCAGGTGTAGAAGTCGGCCGGGAGGGCCGGGTCCAGGATGAAGCTCCTCTTCACCCAGGAGCGTTCCTCAGGTCCATACCCCTCCCAGTCCACCAAGTACTGGAACCCCCGGCCCTTCCAACGGACGTCCAGGAGCCGGCGTACTGTCCATGCCGGCTCTCCGTCGATGATCCGGGCAGGAGGCGGCGCCGGTCCGGGGGTGCAGAGTGGTGAAGTGTGGTAGGGCTTGATCCATGACACATGAAAGACAGGATGGATCTGCAGTGAAGCTGGTAGTTTCAGCTTCACTGCGGCCGGACTGAGGACTTTGAGGATGGGAAGCGGTCCAATAAATCTGTCCTGGAGTTTGCAGGATTCCACTTGCAGTGGGATGTCTTTGGAGGATAGCCAAACCTCCTGCCCGGGCTGGTATACAGGGGCCGGGGAACGCTGGCGGTCTGCATGGGCCTTGGCCCTCATCCGGGCTTTTAGCAGGGCAGAGCGGGCAGTACGCCACACCCGACAGCACCTCCTGAGGTGGGCCTGGACCGAGGGCACCCCGACCTCTCCCTCCACGAGCGGAAACAATGGGGGCTGGTACCCCAAACATACCTCAAATGGGGAGAGGCCGGTGGCAGATGAAATTTGGCTATTGTGAGCGTACTCGATCCAGGCCAGATGGTTGCTCCAGGCCGTCGGGTATGCGGAGGTCACGCAGCGGAGAGCCTGCTCCAACTCCTGGTTGACCCGCTCTGCCTGTCCGTTCGTCTGGGGATGGTACCAGGACGAGAGGCTTACGGTGGCCCCCAGTTCCCTACAGAAACTCCTCCAGACTTGCGAGGAGAACTGGGGACCACAGTCGGTGACAACGTCAGATGGAATCCCATGCAGACGTACGACATGGTGGACCAGGAGGTCTGCTGTCTCCTGGGCCGTCGGGAGCTTCGGGAGGACCACGAAGTGGGCCGCCTTGGAGAACCGGACCACTATCGTGAAGATGGTGGTCATGCCCTGGGACGGCGGGAGGCCCGTGACAAAGTCCAGGCCGATGTGGGACCAGGGGCGGTGAGGCACAGGTAATGGCTGGAGGAGTTCCTGTGCCCGTTGGTGGTCGGCTTTTCCCCTGGCGCAGGTGGTGCAGGCCTGGACATACTCCCGGACGTCGGCTTCCATAGACACCCACCAGAAGCGCTGTCGGACCACTGCCATGGTTCTTCGGACCCCTGGGTGACAGGAGAGCTTGGAACCGTGACAGACGTCCAAGACCGCAGCTCTGGCCTCTGGTGGGACGTATAACTTGTCCTTTGGGCCAGTTCCCGGGTCTGGGTTCCGTGCCAGGGCCTCCCGGATGGTCTTCTCCACGTCCCAGGTGAGGGTGGCCACGACAGTGGACTCGGGGATGATGGTTTCCGTGGGATCTGACAGCTCGGTTTTGACCTCCTCTTCGTGAACCCGGGACAAGGCGTCAGATCTTTGGTTCTTGGTCCCTGGGCGGTAGGTGATTTGGAAGTCAAAACGCCCGAAGAACAATGACCAGCTGGCTTGCCTGGGGTTCAGCCGCTTGGCGGTCCGGATGTACTCCAGGTTCCGATGGTCCGTGAAAATGGCGAATGGAACCGCAGCTCCCTCCAACAGGTGTCTCCACTCCTCAAGAGCCTCTTTCACCGCAAGGAGTTCTCGATTGCCCACGTCATGGTTTCGCTCAGCCGGGGTCAACCTGCGGGAAAAATAGGCACAGGGGTGGAGGACCTTATCAGACTCCCTGCTCTGGGACAGCATGGCTCCAATCCCTGAGTCAGAGGCATCCACTTCAACTATAAACTGGTGGTTAGGATCGGGCTGCACCAGAACTGGCTCAGTAGAGAACCGGCGTTTCAACTCCCTAAACGCGGCTTCGTACCGATCCGACCAGGTGAAGGGGACTTTGGAGGAGGTCAGGGCTGACTAACCACCTGACTGTAATCCTTAATGAACCTCCTGTAGAAAGTTGCAAAGCCGAGGAACTGTTGCAGCTTCCTATGGCTTGTTGGTTGGGGCCAGTCTCTCACCGCCGCAACCTTTGCCGGATCAGGGGCGACGGAGTTGGAGGAGATTATGAACCCCAGGAAGGAAAAAGAAGTGCGGTGGAACTCGCACTTCTCGCACTTTACAAACAGCCGGTTCTCCAGCAACCGCTGCAGGACCTGACGTACATGCTGGACATGGGTCTCAGGATCCGGGGAGAAGATGAGTATATCGTCTAGATATACGAAGACAAACCGATGCAGGAAGTCCCGCAAGACGTCATTAACCAAAGCTTGGAACGTCGCGGGCGCATTGGTGAGGCCGAACGGCATGACCAGGTACTCAAAGTGACCTAAGGGGGTGTTAAATGCCGTCTTCCACTTGTCTCCCTTCCGGATCCGAACCAGGTGGTACGCATTCCTAAGATCCAATTTAATGAATATTTGGGCTCCATGCAAGGGCGTGAACACCGAATCCAACAGAGGTAACGGGTATCGGTTGCGAACCGTAATTTCGTTCAGCCCTCTGTAATCGATGCATGGACGGAGTCCGCCGTCTTTCTTGCCCACAAAAAAGAAACCTGCACCCATCAGGGAGGTGGAGTTCCGGATCAACCCGGCAGCTAACTAGTCCCAGATGTAGGTCTCCATTGATTCGCGTTCTGGACGTGAGAGGTTGTACAGCCTGCTGGACGGGTACTCAGCGCCCGGGATCAAATCAATGGTGCAATCGTATGGCCGGTGCGGGGGGAGAGTGAGTGCCAGATCTTTGCTGAAGACGTCAGCAAGATCGTGGTACTCCTCAGGCACCGCCGTCAGATTGGGGGGAACTTTGACCTCCTCATTAGCTGTCACACCGGGTGGAACCGAGGATCCTAAACATTCCCGGTGGCAGGTTTCGCTCTACTGCGTCACACCCCCAGACGGCCAATCTATCCGGGGATTGTGCTTTACCATCCATGGAAATCCCAAAATCACTCGGGACGTAGAAGGTGTTACATAAAACACAATCTCCTCCCTGTGATTCCCAGACACAACCAATGTGATAGGCTGTGTCTGGTGTGTGATTAATGGGAGAAGGGTGCCATCTAGTGCCCTTACCTTCAATGGTGAAGGTAGGGCGACTAGAGGGAGCCCAACTTCCTTTGCCCATCTGCTATCCAGCAGATTCTCTTCCAACCCCGTGTCCACCAGTGCTGGGGCGTGAAGGGTTAGATCCCCACTCAGGATCGTGACTGGGATGCGTGCGGATTTATGGGGTTTCCCCACGTGAGTGTTATGACCCACCCTTAGCCCAGTCTCTAAGGGCGGGCGTTGTAGTTTAACCGCTTGGGGCAATTCCTCTGTATGTGCTCACTCGAGCCACAGAAAAAACACTCCCCGTGGGCCAGCCTCCGTTGTCTGTCTTCTGATTTGACTTTGGCCCTGCTCGTGTCCATAGCTTCGTCAGCAGGGGGAGCTGTTGCCACACGGAGCTCTCTGGCTGTGGAGCATGAGGACGGCGGCACCCTTTCAGACCTGGAAGGAAGAGGGACTGCTTGTGTCCAGCCACGCCCTTCGCCCTGCTCCCGACGATGTTCTTCTAGTCGGTTGTCTAACCGTATGACCAGGTCGATAAGCCCGTTAAAATCCCGCGGTTCGTCCTTAGCCAGCAGATGCTCCTTCAGGACCGGAGACAGTCCGTTTGCGAAGGCAGCGCGGAGTGCAACAGTATTCCGGCCGGACTTCGCTGCTGCGATGCGGAAGTCGACTGCATACTCGGCTGCACTCCGACGCCCCTGTCTCATTGACAGCAGCACATTCGAAGCAGTCTTGCCTCTATTGGGGTGATCAAACACTTGCTTGAGCTCCCGCACAAACCCAGCATATGTTGTTAGGAGCCATGAATTCTGCTCCCAGAGCGCCGTAGCCCAGGCGCGTGCCTCTCCTCAAAGCAGATTTATTACATAAGCCACCCGGCTTGCATCTGACGCGTACATGACGGGACGCTGTGAAAAGACGAGCGAACACTGCATTAAGAAGTCTGCACACATCTCGACACAATCCCCGTACGGCTCCGGAGGGCTTATGTATGCTTCGGGGGGGGGGGGGGGTGTCGTTAAACGACCACTGGAATGTCTGTATTTGGCACTCGGTCAGCAGAAGGAGGCGCTGCAGCAGCGCCCTGTGTGTGCGCTTCCACCCGAGCGGTGAGAGCCTCCATCCTCCGATTGAGTAGGACGTTCTGCTCGGTTACCAAGTCCAACCGAGCAGTGAAGGCGGTTAAGATTTGCTGCAGCTCACCTAACACGCCTCCTGCTGGCACCTGTGCACCTAGCGTTTCCATTGGTGGTTCATCCGATGGTTGACGCCCCTCGGGATCCATGACGTTGGCCGAGATATCCTGTTGGGAAAGTGTAGTGACACGGACCCACAACAGGGGGGCGTAAATGAATGGACAATGGATAAGCCAAAATATAGCAATTTAATGTTGCAAATTGTGCACAACGGAATACAGACAAATGCAGTTTGAGAATGATAGTCAATTATACGAAAAGTGACGTGTGGACAGGCTCAAGGATAGAAGACGTCCGTCCAGAGAAGAGCCGGTTCCCACACGGCTTCCACCGCCAATGGATCTGAAGAACACCGGAGCCGACAAGCCCTGAATCTCCAGGTGGCCACCGTCTCCAGCTGTCAGACCTGGTACTGCTGGCAGGAAGCAGAAACAGTTAATGGTGGGTGTGTGGATACACACCCAGTAAATCCTCACACACAGATACAGTTCCTCCGGGAGGGAGCACCTCCACCTCTGAAGTAGGAACACACGAGCGGCTCCTGTTACCACTTATCTGGATGGAGTGAGAGGCAAAGATGTCGCTTCTCTCACTACACTCCAACCCAGCAGAGTGCACCACAGGAAAAACGGCTGCAAAACAGATCAGACGTAAGTCACAGTAGGGATACAGCAGAGAATATTACCTAGGTAGTAGATGATATCTCGGCAGCGAGGTGGAGTTGCTGCCCGGCTTTTATGGTGATGTGGTGATGATGAGTGACAGCTGGTGCTGTTGATGGGTGACAGCTGTCACTCCCGGTTGCTCCGACGCCCTCTCGTGCCTGAAGCCCGCACTTCAGGCAGGGCGCCCTCTGGTGGTGGGCCAGCAGTACCTCCTCTTCAGCGGCCCACACAACAGTATTCTGTTTTATTTACATTTTACACAAAGTCCCAACTTCATTGGAATTGGAGTTGTACATGAGCTTTTGACAGACGCAGAAGTTGTGCAAATCAAGGAACATTTGTAGATCACCCTCTGTGCACTTGCTGGTATTAATGAGACAAATTTAACTCCACAGGAAGTTAGGTTTGAGTTAGCTGAAGTTAGTGTGCACGCTAACGACGCAAAATATGTTATCAGGTTACAAAAAGAGCATTTTCAGTTTTAGAAGTGTTTATTTCTCACTAACATTTACATAATATATGACAAAGAGGATACATTTACACACAAACAACAGTTTTGCAGCTAGCTACCAGCCTGTGACGTCACCATGCTAATGTCCGCAAAATAAGTTCAGAGGTGATATTAGGTTCCAAAAACAGCGTTTTTGGTTTTACAAGTTTTTATTTTTTGCTAGCTTTTACATAATATATGAGAAACATGTATATAAACACCCGCAACCCGACTCCGGATAAAGCGGAAGAAAATGGATGGATGGATGGATGGATGTATATAAACACAAAAAATGAAGTGGTTTTGGAGAGACCAGCCACTGACGTCACTGTACAGCTCAACTCTGATTGGCTGTCACATTCGCCACTCAAAAACAAAACGGAACAGGTTCAAACAGAATATTAGTTTTTAACCTCTTAAAATATTTGAAGACTGTCACAGTAATAGAACTGGACTTATGCTGAACACACACAGACAGATGGACACCAGGTCTTCGCAGTACCCGTTGGCCATTTGTTGGCCTCGGATAAAAAGTAAAGATTTGCATGTACACGTTGTCTTCAAAGCAGAATATTGTTGTTAGATGACAAGGAGCACATCTTGACGGGGAGATGTGCATGCACAGTTGTGCAGTAAAGATAGGTAGCTCAGCTCGACGGGTGAGGTGTTAGAGTCTGGGGTAGAGTTTCTGTGTAGGCTCTCAGTTGTCCAGGTGGTTTCCATAGTAGAGAAACTTGAATCTTCGACTGGACTGGGTTGCTTGACGCGAGGACGTTTCGCTTCAAATTGCAGAAGCTTCCTCAGCTAAAATTCTTTCTCTGGTAGTCTGACTTCTGTCTTGACTCTTGAAGAGAAGAATAACAGAAGCCAGCAAAAGCTGGAGTTTTAAACCTAACCAGACCTTCTGTCTGACAGAAGGAAGCTTCTGCAATTTGAAGTAAAATGTCCTCGCGTCAAGCAACCCCAGTTCAGTCGAAGATTCAAGCTTCTCTACTCTGGGGTAGAGAGACCACACCACACAGCCACAGAAGACCCCACCCCCTCCCCACAACCAGACCCCGTGCCTCTCTGCTGCCAGCATGAAGAAGACACTGGTGGCCATCAACACCCGCAAAGGAACAGGTCCGGACAACATCTCTGGTCGCGTGTTGAAGGACTGCGCAGAGGAGCTTAAGGATGTCTTCACTGACGTCTTTAACACTTCCCTGAAGCAAGCCGTTGTTCCATAGTCATGTCACACATCAAATCCCCACCCCCCACCCTAGACCCCTCCCAGATTGCATACAGAGCCAAGCGATCTACAGAGGACACAATCTGCTCAGCCCTGCACCCAGCACTCACCCATCTGGACAAGAAGGACTCATATGTGAGAATGCTGTTCATAGACTTCAATTCAGCGTTCAACACCATAATACCTCAACAGCTCATCTGCAAACTGGACAAACTGGGGCTCAGCACCTCCCTTTGCAACTGGCTGTTGGACTTCCTCACCCAGAGGCCACAAGCAGTCCGTGTTGGCAACAACACCTCGAGCAGCATTGTATTGAACACAAGGGCTCTCCAAGGCTGTGTGCTTAGTCCACTGCTCTTCACATTACTGACACATGACTGCACAACAACCCACAGCACAAACCACATAGTGAAGTTTGCGGATGACACAACTCTGGTGGGGCTCATCACCAAGGGCGATGAAACTCACTACAGGGAAGAGGTCAACCTTCTGACCACGTGGTGCAGAAACAGCAAGCTCCTGCTGAATGTCAGCAAGACCAAGGAGATTGTTGTTGACTTCCGGAAAGGTCACACCCAACACCTGCCACTGACCATCGAGGGTGCTGCTGTGGAGAGAGTGAGCAGGACCAAATTCCTGAGGGTGCACATCAGTGAGGACCTGTCCTGGACCACCAACACTGGCAAAGAAGGCCCAGCGGCGTCTCTACTTCCTGCGCAAACTCAAGCGAGCAAGTGCTCCACCAAACATGATGAGCACTTTCTACTGTTGCACCATTGGGAGCATCCTCTCCAGCTGCATCACTGTGTGGAACGGAAACTGCAGTGACTACAACAGGAAGCCCTGCAGCACATAGTGAAAGCAGCTGGAAGGATCATTGGTGCCTCACTCCCCTCTCTGCAAGACATATACACCACCCACCTCACCTGCAAAGCAACCTCAATTGTGGGCGATGCAAGGCATCCCACACACAGCCTGTTTAGCACTCTGCCCTCCGAGGACTCACAAAGAGCTTCATCCACCAGGCTGTGAGATTATTGAACTCTCTCCCCCCAGGCTTTCAAGAAGCTAATATACATATATATATATATTCTGTTGTTACCATGACAATGTCCTGCACTCTTTCACTTTATCACTATCACACCACTTGCACAGTGTCTTAACAAAAATCTGCTGCTGCTACAAATACTGAATGGTTTGTACTACTGCACTATCTCACTTTTTCTACTACCTCAGACACAACACTGCAAATACTTGTACACTTAGGGAAGGTGAGAAACGCAATTTTGATTCCTTGTATGTCTAGTACATGTGAAGAATTGACAATAAAGCCGACTTTGACTTTTGACTTTGAGATGTGCATGTGTGTGCATGCGCAGTGGAGCTCATCTCGAGGGGCAGTTCATCTCAGCGGGTAGTTCATCTCGAGAGGTAGTTCATCTAGTCGGGTAGTTAATCTCAGCAGGTAGTTTATCATGGCAGGTAGTTCATCTTGAGGGGTAGTTCATCTCAGCAGGTAGTTTATCTTGGCAGGTAGTTCATCTCGAGGGGTAGTTTATCTTGGCAGGTAGTTCATCTCGGTGGCTCGTTCATCTCGAGGGGTAGTTGATCTCGGTGGGTAGTTTATCTTGGCAGGTAGTTCATTTCGGTAGGTCGTTCATCTCAGTGGGTAGTTCATCTTGGCAGGTAGTTCATCTCAGTGGGTAGTTTATCTTGGTAGGTAGTTCATCTTGGTAGGTAGTTCATCTCGGTGGGTAGTTTATCTCGGTGGGTAGTTCATCTCGGTGGGTAGTTCATCTTGGCAGGTAGTTCATCTCAGCGGGTAGTTCATCTCGGTGGGTAGTTCATCTTGGCAGGTAGTTCATCTCAGCGGGTAATTCATCTCGAGGGGTAGTTTATCTCAGCAGGTAGTTTATCTCGGTGGGTAGTTTATCTGGACAGGTAGTTGATCTCAGCAGGTAGTTCATCTCGGTGGGTAGTTCATCTCAGTGGGTAGTTCATCTTGGCAGGTAGTTCATCTCGGTGGGTAGTTCATCTCAGTAGGTAGTTTATCTTGGCAGGTAGTTCATCTCGGTGGGTAGTTTATCTTGGCAGGTAGTTCATCTCGGTGGGTAGTTTATCTTGGCAAGTAGTTCATCTCGGTGGGTAGTTTATCTTGGCAGGTAAGTTCGTCTCAGCGGGTAATTCATCTTGGTGGGTAGTTTATCTTGGCAGGTAGTTCATCTCGGCGGGTAGTTCATCTCGGTGGGTAGTTCATCTCGGTGGGTAGTTCATCTTGGCAGGTAGTTCATCTCGGTGGGTAGTTTATCTTGGCAAGTAGTTCATCTCGGTGGGTAGTTTATCTTGGCAGGTAAGTTCGTCTCAGCGGGTAATTCATCTTGGTGGGTAGTTTATCTTGGCAGGTAGTTCATCTCGGCGGGTAGTTCATCTCGGTGGGCAGTTCATCTCAGCGGGTAGTTCATCTCGGTGGGTAGTTCATCTTGGCAGGTAGTTCATCTCGGTGGGCAGTTCATCTCAGCGGGTAGTTCATCTCGGTGGGTAGTTTATCTTGGCAGGTAGTTCATCTCAGCGGGTAGTTCATCTCCAGGGATAGTTTATCTCGAGGGATAGTTTATCTCAGTGGATAGTTCATCTTGGCAGGTAGTTCGTCTTGAGGGGACACCCGCATGAGTAGAAGAATCAACAGAAAGACATGATTGAACACCAAACGGGTCACATGTTGAGAAATCATCGCCATGTGAGTAAGTGAGGGGCGGAGCTCTCAGTTGTATCTGTGTGTCGTTTCTGTCCTTCAACATGAATAAATTATGACATAAACCACACAGAGACCTGATGCTCGTTACTGGAACCTCATTTGGGACAAACATGGTCTGGATTCTTCAGATGTGTTGCTTCATGCATTTTTCACATGCTGCAGTTTTCATGTTCCCATCATGCAATGCGTCTCGAAACCATCATGATGCAGCATACATAATGATCTTCTTTAGCGACTAACGCGTCCGCCATAAAGCTCCGCCCAGCTCGGGTGAGCAGCACTTGCGTATGAGAAAAACAAATGAGCTCATCGCCTGATTTTATTTTGATGAATGTCAGTCAGTTCACATCGTGTGTAAAGTTCAATCAGGCCTTAGGTCACGATTTCATCAGGCTCCACCCACCGTTAAATCACACAGACTGCAGACGCAGCACCACACTTTAAAAATGGAAGTGGGTAGAAGGTCAACCCGGCGAGAGGAAGGTGGCCGGAAACCAGAGAGGAGAGCTGGGGGAGGGCTCGGCGATCTGACTGAGGGAAGAAGTCAAACTAACGTCTTTAAACATTTAACCAGAGAAGATAATGCCACATTATTCATGAGGCGCTCAGTGGACCACCACATGCGCCACTGTTTAACAGAGTGGGTGATGTCATTTATCCAGGAGCAGGTTCTGGTCTGGACCTGAATTTACTCATGAAGTAGGTTTCAGGAGCAGCCGAACAAGATACTAAAACCAGGAAAACAGATTATTTGTTACAACTTCCAACATCCGTTTTCTGAACACACTTATTCCATATGAGTCACAGGGGGTGGAGCCTGTCACAGGGTGAGAGGCGGGGTCGACTCTGGACAGGACACCAGTCTTTCACAGACAAACACATTCAACCCCACTGTCAACTCAGTTTATTTATACGGCACCAGTCGCCCCAAGGTTCTTCACAGGGGTAAAGCCTACTACAGTAGGAAACCTCAAGAAGACCAGACTCAGTGGGGCGACCATCTGCTTTGGCTAAACTACCACTAACCAAATAACCAGAGTGCCTGCGGGGTTCATCTGCAGCATCTTCATCAGGTGAAATCTCAGACAGTCAATTTATAGTCACCAGTCACTGAACCCGCGTGTCTTTGGATGTGGGAGGAAGCCGGGAACCCAAACACAGGGAGAAGATGCAAACACCACAAAGAAAAAGTCTCAGTGCTCACCAGATGGAACAGGAAGCTGCTGCTGAATCCAGCAGGAAGTCCTTCTTGACCTCATTTCCAGACATCCTCCCCTTTTTCTTTCTCCATCTGTGGAACCTGCAAGCTGTCACCATGGATACTGTGTGGTGACACGCCATCGATGGTACGATAAGAAAACCAAACTGAGGATCGAACACATGACAAGAACATCATTAACAAACAGTACAGCGGCAGGCGCCATCTTCAGTGTGAAACTCTGTCTGCTCATGTAGACGATAAGAGCAGAGGGTGGACTTCATGAGCCCACAGACGACTTTTAGCCCAGAGAACTTTGGATTAACTTTGGGTGGTGATCCAGACCTGCCTCCAAACGTTTCCATCCATCTGTTCACCATCATTTGCATTTTCACATTCTAACATCATGTGCCAGTAAACATCGCTGTTGTGAACCATCGAGTGGCATTTTAGCTTATGTCGTTTAAAAAGAGAAATGGTGGTAAGTCATGGTTTGTCAGCTATCTGTTGATGTGCAGGTAAAGGCGATGTGTTCGGTGACGTCTTTTGGAAGGAGATGACTTTGGCTCAGTCCTGTGCTAATGTCCGTGCGCTGACTTACTGCGATCTCCACATCATCAAACGGGATGCCCTTCAGAAAGTTCTGGAGTTCTATGCGGCCTTTGCCAACCACTTCGCCAGGAACCTGGTGCTGACCTACAACCTGAGGAAGAGGGTGAGTCCGTGACCTCAGCAACCCAAACTGTGGAGGGTAACTCCGGGTTTTACAGGTACAACACTGCCATCCAGGGCCAGGATTAGATGGACCAGGACCAGTTCAGGTTAGACCAGGACCAGTTCAGAGTGAACAGAAAATAGCACTTTTATATTCTTATTTCAAAAATTATTATTGCAATTTATTTACATAATAAAAACTGTCACTGTTAGCAGTGGTTAGTTGCGGTATAGCTGTGGTTAGCTGCGGCTAGTTGTTTTTAGCAGTGGTTAGTTGTTTTTAGTTGTGGTATAGTGAGTTTTCATTTGACGTATTGGTCACGTGATTTTGTGTCCCGCAGCCATTCTAGATTGCGACGCCGTGGCCGCTGTGATGCGCTATGTGCATTTGGCAAACAATTGCAGGAGCTTCAACAATGGTCAACATTTGTTGCTGCCGTCGGTTGTTCAAACAGAGGTGATAAAAATGAGGCAGGTCGCTCATTTTACAGGCCAGTAGTTACTGTGCATGGATTTACAGGTGGTCTGCTTGGTTCTGGCCATATCAAGCTAATGCTGTGAAAGTGCCGCCACTTCGTTACATCATCATTAAATTCAGTATCTGGTACAACATACGGATCCACTGAACCAACTGTTAGACATCAATCAGAATAAACAGCTTTATCTCAAGGGTTTAAAGCCTCATAATAAGCTTTCATTCTCTCTATTTTCTTTCATGTGCCAGCCGCGTAGTAAATAAACGATGGAGATGGTAACTAATCGGTCACGTGATTGAAAACCCTCTATAGCTGTGGTTAGCTGTGACCAGTTGTTTTTAGGCAGTGGTTAGTTGTTTTTAGGCAGTGGTTAGTTGTTGTATATACAATATACAGTTAACCAATGGAGAGAGGCCAAGACAGGAGTAATATGCTCTCTCCTTTGAGTTCCTGTCAAAAGTTGCGCAGCAGCATTCTGGAGCAGCTGCAGACGTGAAAGCAGCGACTGACTGAGTCCCACATAAAGCGAGTTACAATAGTCCATGCAAGATGAAATAAAAGCATGGATCACAGTCTCAAAATGCTGTCTAGAAAGAAAGGGTTTTACTGTAACCAAACGCCTTAAATGATAAAAGCTGGATTTAATACAGCTGCAATTTGGCTGTCCATTTTAAAATCACTATCCACCATCCAAGGGTCCCAAATCAACAGAGGAAGACTCGCATGGACCACTAGGTCCAAACACTATCACGTCTGTTTTCTTTTTGTTAAAATGTTTAAAAATTAAAGCTAACCAAGCTTTAATATCATTTAAAAATACCAGTAGCTGATTTAAGGGAAGAACATTATTCGTTTTCAAGGGCAAGTAAATTTGGCAATCATCTGCATAACAATGGAATGAAATCCCATGTCTTGGAGCCCAAAGGCAGCAGATACAGTGAAAAAAGCAGTGGCCCCAAAATAGAGCCCCATGGAACGCCACATGTCAAAGGAACTGCAGATGATTCTGAACCAAGAATATTGACCGAAAAATTCTTTCAGGTAAGACCTAAACCACTCGATTGCAGTACCACCAATGCCCACCAACTGATATGTTGTCCATTCTGCAGCTCCCGTTTTGTTTGGGGTCGCCACAGTGGATAGAGCCAGATCCGCATTGGTATGTGGCACAGGTTTTACGCCGGATGCCCTTCCTGACGCAACTCCAATGTTACCTGGAGAAACACCCACAGCTGCTGGTGTTCCAAAGAGGTCTCCCATCCAAGTACTAACCAGACGCCACGCTGCTTAGCTTCTGAGATCTGATGGGATCAGACTGACACAGAGCAGACTGGCTGCCCACCAACTGATATAATTGAGATCTTAAAATATTGTGGTCGACAGCGTCAAAGGCAGCAGTTAAATCAAGCAACACCAAAATAACATAGTTCCCAGAACTGCATTCAAGAAAAATGCCATTACAGACCCTTATTAAGGCAGATTCTATGAAGGGTTTTAAACCCTGACTGGAACTCCTCCAAGATACCATTCCCATCCAAGAATTGCTTCAATTGACCAAATACAATATAGATATAGGTCTATAATTTGCCAGCACAGTATGATCCAGGCCAGGTTTTTGAAGCAGAGGCTGTACTAGTGCATGTTTAAATTGAGCAGGAACCACCCCAGAAGACAATCTACAATTCATCATAGCAAGAACTGACTGCCCTATACTATTTGCGTAATATAACCTCCTTGCCTCCTTGACCAAGTTCTGATAATGGCACCAACAATCTTTTAAAAATTGAAAAGACCTCAGCAATTTGTCCTTTTTCCACCTGCGTTCAGCTTGGCGACATTCCCTCCTGATGGCACGAGTTCTGTCATTTAACCAAGGCTCAGATCCAGCTTTAGGTCGCCGAGTCTTAAATGGAGCCACCAAATCCAGGATGGTATGACACGAAGAATAAAACCAAGAAATAAGATCGTCTATATCAGAAGTAAAAAGTTCAGAAGGGATACAGACCTGCAGAAAAGCTGCAGAAAACTGAACAGCAGCAGAGGGGTTAATAACCTGACAGCACCGAGCAGGGGCACAAGGATTAACTGCAGTCTGTATCAAACCAACGGAAAACAAAACGGGCAAATGATCTGAAAAACCAAAGTCACAAATTTCCAAATTTGTCACGGACAGGCCGCAGGAAAGAACCAAATCCAACGTATGTCCATGCTCACGCGTAGGGCCAGTTACAGACTGGACCAAATTAAAAGAGTCAACAAGGCTTCAAAAATCCCTCACCAACGGCCTGTCAGGACAACACACATGTATATTAAAATCTCCAATAATAAGAATATGTCATGCTTGGCCCTGGCTTGGGGTTTAGGTCCTAATGCTTTACATTATTTCCTCTATGGTTTTCTGGTTTTACTTTTCATTAGTTTTTACTTTATTATGTAAGTCTCAGTTTGGTTCTGTGTATTGCTTGGCTTTGTTTACTATTTAGTCACTGGTTCAACTTTCTGGTTGTCACTTATTCTGCAGTTGGTTATTGTATTCTTTCACTCATGGTCCTTTAAGTTACTTCGTCTTAGTTTAGTTCTGTTTATCACATTTATTGTATTAGTCTTTATAATAATAGGTTTTTGTTGTTATTTATCTTCAGAGATTGCTTATCTGATTATGTTCCCTTTGTTATTTATTGCATTATCTGTTTATCAGTTATCTTGTTTTGTTTATTGCGCTATTCTGTAGTCAGCAGTTTTGTTTATCTGCTGGTTAACCAATAGTTTTTGTCACCTGGTTATTTTTTACTTCTTCCTTCAGCCATGATTAGTTTCCATTCTAGTTTTGTTTTTATTCTGATGATTCACTTTTCAGTTGTTCATGCTTAGTTCATTCCTGGTCATAGTTGTATTGTATTCTGTCCGTGGTTTCTGATTTATCTTTGTTCTCAGTTTTTGCCTCGTCTTATTTGATTGCCCCTGCACCAGCTCTTGTGTCTTCGTCTCTCACTATGACTGTTTCTGCTCTGTGTTTTCATCCACTTCTGCTCTTGCACCTGCTCACGTGTCTTTGTCGCTTTCATCACTCCACTGTTCCTTCCTTCACTATCTTGCACTTGCACAATCTTTGTCTTCCCCGGTCACACCCCCTTTCAGAGACTTCCACACACCTGCTTCACATCACCTTGATTAGTTTGCTCCTTATTTGAGCCCTCACAGTTCCACAGCTCACTGCCCGACTGTTGATTTTGTTCACTCTCTTGCCCTTAGTTTATGTCTTGTTTGCTTCTCAGGGTTCTGAACTTGCTTGTTTGTGCCGACCTTCGCCTTGCCTCAATCCTGAATAGGGTTGGGTATTGATAATATTTTATCGATATCGATTCCGCTTATCGATCTGATAACTTATCAATACGTCTTATGAATTTTCTGTGTACTACAAGTAGGCTTTACAGGTTTCTATGTCAACAACATTTTATTTAGTCTTAAGTAAATAAATATGAAAGTGGTCACTGGATCCTTAAACTCTGGACAAAAATAAACTCTACATGGTGGATCCTTGATCTCTGGACATAAATACAAATAAACAAAATCTGTAGTTTTTGTCAAAAGCATTTCCTTTCAGACATTACTGGCATGAATATTTCTCCATAGCTCTGAGCTGAGCTCTTGCAGCCGGCTGCGCTGCACATCAGGATGTAATTCATAAAGAATGTAGGTAGGTTGAGATGGTTTCCGGCGTTGTTATTGACAATCCGGCTTCAGTTTTGAAATGTGTTTTAAAAATGCATATTTCAAACACTTGTTTCAAAACTGAAGCCTAACAATGTTGGAAACTGTCTCAATTTGTGGCATAAAGGAGGACATCTGGCCACGCTAAATACAGGATGTCTCATTTTGGGAGGAAAAACATTTTAGTTATTTAAAGTGGCAATTTGCTTTGACTGTCTCGGCAGAGAGCGGCGCAGCGTTTGGAGCTGTGTCAACGGAATGGAGGACGATCGATTCTCGTTTCTTGACTGCAACAAGACAAGAGTCCCAGTTAATGACTTTAATCCACACAAAAGTGACTCACCATTGACACATTTTAATGGCTTTAAGAGGGGTTAAGAAGCGGACTTGCTGCTTCTGAAGAGCAGCGAATCAAAGAGCCAACAAAGCAGCGGATTGAAGCACTGCTTCATTGGTTCAAGCTCCAAAGTGGAGTTGCGCTGCATAAACGGTTGATTACAGACCCGCTGCAGGGCTGGACTGTGTTTAAGTACAACTAATTCAATATTAATTATGTGTTATGGTGATTCAAGAGTAATGTTGAACACAGCTCTCAATATCTCAGGAGTCATTTCAGCAGGCTATCACAGCAGACACTTCTGACCCACCGGTGTCATTCCACCAGATTTGGCCCACTGGGGTCAGGTCGGTTACTGGCTAAACTCTTTTGTTTAAAAGTAATATAAATGCAGGCTTGAATAGGATTTTTTTGTTTGTTTGTTTTTTTAAAGAAACTCTGCTGGTGATGTTGCTGGTCTCATGTCTTTAACAGATTGTCTTCCGGAAGATCAGCGATGTCAAACGGGAAGAGGAGGAGATGCTGAAGAGGAAAGACGAGGCACCTCTGAACCTCCCTCCTGATCATCCGGTGCGACGCCTCTTCCAGCGTTTTCGGCAGCAGAGGGAGGCCCGGCTCGCTGCCGAGAGGCTCAGTCAAGGCACCTGCGACGTAGAAAAAGGCATCGTCCACCTTGACCCACAGAGAGGCCCGAAAATCCTGGCATCCACCAGAATCATCATGGTGACTGAGAACTCAGCCACACCCACCACCTCTTCCACATCCTTGTCATCCAGGACGTCCAGCCGAGCAGCGCTCCACAGTCCGGCCGCTCTGAACAGCACTGCACCAGGCTTCAAGTCTGCAGAGCCGCCCAAAGCCAAAGGCTGGGGGCAGTTCAAGGAATCTGTCACTAAAGCCGAGTCGTGGAGCAGCGTCTCCAAAGCCGAATCCATGGAGACGCTGCCCGACAGAACCAAATGCCACGACGAGGTCTCGCTCAAGAAAACGGACTCCTGCGACAGCGGGATCACAAAGAGTGATCTCCGCTTGGACAATGTCGGGGACGCCAAAACGCCACAGGAGCAAAGCCCGGTTCAGTCTGAAGAGAAGAGGGTGTTCCGTCCGATCCCAGAGCAGAGCATGTACGCCTCGTTCCTGGAGCTGAAACAAGAGCTACAAGGAGACATCAGGTCTCTGAACGGCCGCATGGTGGCGCTGGAGACTCAGCTGGCTGAGATGCTTCGACTTCTCAAGTCCAGGAAGTCATCAGGCTCCTTTTTCGAGATCTCACGGCCGCCTTCGCCGGACTCCGATAAGGACAGCTTCTCTTCAGGCGGACCTGAAGCCATGACTGGTGTCCAAACAGACGCTGAAGCTCACAGGACTGCAGACTGAAGCTCGTGGACTCTGTTGGTCCTTGTTCCTCACACCTTTTTCTTCATCGCATGTCTGCAGCATGAACATTCTGACAGTTTGCTGAGAAACGCGACGGCTGTTTACGGGTTTGTGTGGACTCTGACAGTGAAGATGAACCCTGCATCAGCTTCCTCTGAACCTTTGGTCTTCTGTTGCAGACACTTTGAACTTTCTGACTATTGAGGTTTTTCACTGAACATGAAGAATTTTGCTGCTGTGATCAAACAAACTTTTAAAAATATTTCTTTTATGGACTTTTCAATAAATGGACAATTTAATGAAGTAAATCTGGTTTTGGCTCTAGTCGATGAACTTTTCGAAATACTGTGAAAAACAAAAACTGACATTTTTATTTGACTGATAAACTTGTTTCTGTGAAGGCTCTCAGTTGTCCAAGTGGTTAGGTGGTTTAGAGAAGCTTGAATCTTCGACTGGACTGGGTTGCTTGACTTTACTTTACTACAGGCAGATCCATGGTTGTGCGATGGGGTCTCCGGTATCCCCCATTGTGGCCAATCTGTACATGGAGCTAGTGGAGAAGACAGCCTTGGCATCGTTTACGGGCATCTCTCCCAGTCACTGGTTCAGATATGTTGATGACACATGGGTTAAAATCAAGCAACAGTGTTGTGTGTTGGGGGGGTGTGGCTGGACATTTTGGTGTTCTTTTCTTTTCTTTGCTCTCCAGGTGGTATGAAAACTGATTTGTCTGTGGAGAAGGTGCTGGCTGAAGAGTCCTTCACCCTCATCAGCGTTATGTGCAGCACCTGTGGATGGTGCTCAAGTGCAACCTTAAAGACTTTCAGCTGAAGCAGATAATGAGATGGCGTTCTGCATTTAAGCCATGTGTGATTCAAGCAGAATTGCCGGGAACTCGACTTTGTGATGTTCGTTTGTGAGACGCTGAGGACCGCGCCTGGGTTTGACACATCGTGCCTGTGAAGGAAGAAGGGTGAGGGACACATGCTGTCAGCACACATTTGAGGTGATTAATTGTTTGACTAATTGTTGATAGTAACTTGGTATTTTGTTACGCAGTAGATTTGAATTGTGATGAGAATTGTGCAGCTCGCTTCTCACTACCGTGGCGTGCGGAGTGGTAATTCTCCACCTGTTGTGAGAAGCTGCTCATTTACATAAAGCTTAAATACAGACCTGAATGTGTTGCTGATAGTGTGTGCCTTTTGAAGGATATTGGTTGTAGCTGCTGACTTACCTCACCTTTTCTATCCTTCGCAGAGAGTCGGTTTGTCGTGTCCACCTGGGGGGTGTTTGGCAGTAAAGTGAGTCCAGAAGCGCCGGGCTTTGATCCTTTTAGGCGCTGGAGAGCGTGCCAGCCTTCACTCCACCAGACTGACGCATCTTTTGTTCATACACTTTGTTATGCACCAGAGGGTGGAAAAAATAAATTGTTTTGTTATTGGAACCGCTTTCTGGTTATTTTAGCGCTGGTTCCGTCAGACGCAGGTCCGCTCCTCAACCCGCGTCGACACATAACAAACAGGAGGTTGAGGACTTTACAGAACACATCAACCCAGTGGACTCCAATATCAGGTTCACACGTGAAGATGCCAGAAACAACCATTTAGCCTTCTTGGACTGTGATGTTATGATTGGAGAGAACAGGCAGCTCCAGACAGGGGTTTACAGAAAACCAACTCACACTGACCAATATCTGCTCTTTGGCTCAAACCACCCCCTTGAACACAAGCTCGGGGTGATCAGGATGCTTCAACACAGAGCCCTACAGGTGCCCACAACTACAGAGGGAAGGTCTAAAGAACAACAACATGTCCGGAAAGCCCTCACAGTATGTGGGTACCCACGATGGTCCCTGGATAAAGTACAGAAGTCCCAAAGACCAAAGAGACCAGATAGACAGGAGACAGAGACAAGAAGAAGAGGAGTGTCGCTCCCTTATTTAGCAGGAGTAGGGGAAAACTACAGAGGATCTTCAGACAGCACAAAATCCCAGTTTACTGTAAACCTGTTAGCACCTTGAGACAGAAATTAGTTCACCCTAAGGACAAGATCCATCAGAGTAATGTAGTGTATTCTATCAGATGTCAGGAAAACTGTAACGAACACTACATAGGTGAGACTAAGCAGCTGTTGCACAAAAGGCTATACCAGTACTGCAGAGAGGGCGCCGGTGGACCTCAGTCTGCAGTTCATCTCCACCTTAAAGACACTAACCACACGTTTGAGGACAAGGAAGTTAAAATCTTAGCCACAGAGAAGAAATGGTTTGAGAGAGGGGTGAAGGAGGCATTGTATGTGAAACAGTTGAAACCCAGCCTTAACCGGGGAGGGGGTCTGAGACACACTTTATCCCGTTTACAATGGGATACTCAGGTCAAAGCAGTCTCAGTCTTTTGTTCATGGTAATGAGTCATTCACGTCGTCAGGAGAGGCGTCAGTCCCATCGTTAGGAGGGACAGCTACCCTGTCATTAGGAGGGTAATAACTAGAGCACAATAGGTGCTAATTAGAGCAATTGTTAGTCACTAACCAATAGCAGTCTGCCTCTTGGTAGGAGGGGTCTGGTTAGGTTTAAAACTCCAGCTTTTGCTGGCTTCTGTTATTCTTCTCTTCAAGAGTCAAGACAGAAGTCAGACTACCAGAGCAAGAAATTTAGCTGAGGAAGTTTCTGCGATTAGAAGCGAAACATCTTCTCGTCAACCAACCTAGTCCAGTCAAAGATTCAAGGTTCTCTACTATGACTGAAAAACTTGTCAAACTTGCTGCTTTGTTTTCTTATTTTGGTTTCAAAATCATAAACCGAGTAAAGGTTCATGTTCAGCTGTCGATCATCAAAATGTCATCATGGAGAAAGTAGGACCTCAAGTTATCTGACTGGCCTTTGGGTCCTTGGAAGGATTCCACGTGGGTCCAACAGTAACTACAGACTACTTCAATGCAAAAAATAAATCCCAGTCTCTCATGTTTCTGCCTCCAGGAGATGCTGACGTGGAACCAACAGGTTTGGTTCTTCTGGTTTACAAACAAAATACATGATGGATTCAACTATAGTTTGGAACCAGGAATTAGCAGGTCCTGAAATAGGAACCAGGAAGATATCCTGAGTGGCTGGTTCATTAGATGGCATCTTAGTTCCATGACTGTTAAAACAGGAACTGGTCAAGAACCTTTTTTTTGTCTTTCTTTTAATCAGCAGGTTGAGATGGACACAGCCAGGGCTGACTCGGTCCACGACTATGGTTCTTTGGACTGGCCAAACACTGTGCTAACAGCTACTTCTAAAAAAACAAAAAACTAATCCAGGACAAATGTGAAACTTGAAACGGACTGTTACTGTGACTGTGAGCGGATTGCTGCTCTTTTGCACGCGCATGAAGTTGCTCGTAGCACTGCCGCCGCAGAAAACAGGCTTCACTTCCTAACTGCTGTTTGCATTCAATTTTTTATTTGAAAATCAATTTCAGGCTGTGCGCACGCTGGTGTCGCAGACCGAACGGTCCCCCTAAAAATCAGTCCCCCCGATGACGCGGTTCACGGATTATCACCTCATTTCTGCTTCAGACTGACTCCAGTCATCATCTATTTCACCGACAGATATCTGAAGCTTTTGTACAATCATTTCCACATAAATTCAGCATTATTTCATCATAAAAGACGGAGGAAGCGATCAGAGCGCCGCGGCTACACGAGCTGTTAGCTGATGTGTTCACTGCTCGTCAGACATTTTAAAGTGTCATGGAATTTCACCTCATTTCTGCTTAAAATGGCCTCTTTTCTGCTTAAAACTGACTTTCGAATGAATTAAGAGGTTTTACCTTCATCATCTGATGGTTAATGATCACATTAAACCATTTGATTGCTTTGAGTGAAGAGACTCCGTCTCAGTCGTGCTGCTGTGGTCTGAAATGACACGTGCAGGTGCAAAGGGGGGGGGGGGCGATTTTTAGGGGGGGACCGTTCGGTCTGCGACACCAGCATTGTGGAGGCATACAGTCTCCAAAAATGGGTGGAGGTGAAAATTTGGTGATGTCATGAAATTGCTCATCATCACGTGTAAATATCCAACGATATAACCACGAGGTTCATTTATTTAGTAAAATCACAAAGCGGATGCTGGCGTGTTAGCAGAATATGCTGGTTTTCAGCCCAGCTACATGCTAACTATCCAAGCTAACAGGTTAGCTTGGATTGGGCTTGTTAGCCTGTAGCTCACTCAGGTTCTGCTTAGATGAAAAGTTAATTTTCTTGAAACAGATGTATCTGTCTGACCTGGGCTTGAAACCACACTTTGGACCATTAGCACTGTAGCGCTCAGTGAAACTGGCCCCCAACCCACGTAAAAAATCCAAGCAAACACGGAGTGCTTAGTGCTTCATTTGTGCTGATCTGTGCCGTTAGAATTTTCGTTTGTGCTGCTATAGTTTCTGAGATATTAAGCGTTTTACTTTTGTGCGATAACGGCGGGCACACGCACAGCGCTGCATTCAGGTACCGTCGGAAATTACAGGGCTTTTTTGTTGGTGTTTCAAACTCAGCAGTGGCTCGTGGCAAGGGTGTGGTTTTGATTTTGGAAAAATAATTCATTGTCTCCACACAAAAGATTAATTCTGGCCCATATAATCTGCCTGGAGACACAAGCATAGTCTCCAGCAAGCTACACACAGTTACTTTCAGTCTTTTGTGCATTTACAAATGAAAGTATTAGCTGTTCAATTTTGAAAATGTTAGCTATATCATGTGCTAACGCTGGATTTTAACTAAAACCTGTGTATTTTACAAGTCCATTTACTGTGTCTTGAAATCAGATTCATCTGAGGGTTGTAAAAATACCACTGAGATGGTAAAATTGTGTAAAGGTCATTGAATTTTTTTTTTTTCCAGAATACTTGTTGATTCGCTATGAAAGACCGCTGTTTTGGTATAGTACGGCTGCAGCTATCGATTATTCTGGCGATAATCGATGTGCAGCTTATTCGTAGCTTTGGAGGCCAGGCTGGGCGAATTGGAGACTCGGCTCCGCACCGTGGAAAATTCTACAGCTAGCCAGGCCCCTGTAGTCGGTGCGGACCAAGGTAGCTTAGCCGCCGTTAGTTCCCCCCTGGCAGATCCCGGGCAGTCGGGAAAGCAGGCCGACTGGGTGACTGTGAGGAGGAAGCGTAGCCCTAAACAGAAGCCCCGTGTACACCGTCAACCCGTTCACATCTCTAACCGTTTTTCCCCACTCGACGATACACTCGCCGAAGATCAAACTCTGGTTATTGGCGACTCTGTTTTGAGAAATGTGAAGTTAGCGACACCAGCAACCATTGTCAATTGTCTTCCGGGGGCCAGAGCAGGCGACATTGAAGGAAATTTGAAATTGCTGGCTAAGGCTAAGCGTAAATTTGGTAAGATTGTAATTCACGTCGGCAGTAATGACACTCGGTTACGCCAATCGGAGGTCACTAAAATTAACATTAAATCGGTGTGTAACTTTGCAAAAACAATGTCGGACTCTGTTGTTTTCTCTGGGCCCCTCCCCAATCGGACCGGGAGTGACATGTTTAGCCACATGTTCTCCTTGAATTGCTGGCTGTCTGAGTGGTGTCCAAAAAATGAGGTGGGCTTCATAGATAATTGGCAAAGCTTCTGGGGAAAACCTGGTCTTGTTAGGAGAGACGGCATCCATCCCACTTTAGATGGAGCAGCTCTCATTTCTAGAAATCTGGCCAATTTTCTTGGATCCTCCAAACTGTGACTGTCCAGCGTTGGGACCAGGAGGCAGAGCTGTGGTCTTATACACCTCTCTGCAGCTTCTCTCCCCCTGCCATCCCCTCATTACCCCATCCCCGTAGAGACGGTGCCTGCTCCCAGACCACCAATAACCAGCAAAAATCTATTTAAGCATAAAAATTCAAAAAGAAAAAAATTATATAGCACCTTCAACTGCACCACAGACTAAAACAGTTAAATGTGGTCTATTAAACATTAGGTCTCTCTCTTCTAAGTCCCTGTTGGTAAATGATATAATAATTCATCAACGTATTGATTTATTCTGCCTAACAGAAACCTGGTTACAGCAGGATGAATATGTTAGTTTAAATGAGTCAACACCCCCGAGTCACACTAACTGTCAGAATGCTCGTAGCACGGGCCGAGGAGGAGGATTAGCAGCAATCTTCCATTCCAGCTTATTAATTAATCAAAAACCTAGACAGAGCTTTAATTCATTTGAAGGCTTGTCTCTTAGTCTTGTCCATCCAAATTGGAAGTCCCAAAAACCAGTTTTATTTGTTATTATCTATCGTCCACCTGGTCGTTACTGTGAGTTTCTCTGTGAATTTTCAGACCTTTTGTCTGACTTAGTGCTTAGCTCAGATAAGATAATTATAGTGGGCGATTTTAACATCCACACAGATGCTGAGAATGACAGCCTCAACACTGCATTTAATCTATTATTAGACTATCGGCTTTGCTCAAAAAGTAAATGAGTCCACCCACCACTTTAATCATATCTTAGATCTTGTTCTGACTTATGGTATGGAAATAGAAGACTTAACAGTATTCCCTGAAAACTCCCCTCTGTCTGATCATTTCTTAATAACATTTACATTTACTCTGATGGACTACCCAGCAGTGGGGAATAAGTTTCATTACACTAGAAGTCTTTCAGAAAGCGCTGTAACTAGGTTTAAGGATATGATTCCTTCTTTATGTTCTCTAATGTCATATACCAACACAGAGCAGAGTAGCTACCTAAACTCTGTAAGGGAGTTAGAGTATCTCGTCAATAGTTTTACATCCTCTTTGAAGACAACTTTGGATGCTGTAGCTCCTCTGAAAAAGAGAGCTTTAAATCAGAAGTGTCTGACTCCGTGGTATAACTCACAAACTCGTAGCTTAAAGCAGATAACCCGTAAGTTGGAGAGGAAATGGCGTCTCACTAATTTAGAAGATCTTCACTTAGCCTGGAAAAAGAGTTTGTTGCTCTATAAAAAAGCCCTCCGTAAAGCTAGGACATCTTTCTACTCATCACTAATTGAAGAAAATAAGAATAACCTCAGGTTTCTTTTCAGCACTGTAGCCAGGCTGACAAAGAGTCAGCGCTCTATTGAGCTGAGTATTCCATTAACTTTAACTAGTAATGACTTCATGACTTTCTTTGCTAACAAAATTTTGACTATTAGAGAAAAAATTACTCATAACCATCCCAAAGATGTATCGTTATCTTTGGCTGCTTTCAGTGATGCCGGTATTTGGTTAGACTCTTTCTCTCCGATTGTTCTGTCTGAGTTATTTTCATTAGTTACTTCATCCAAACCATCAACATGTTTATTAGACCCCATTCCTGCCAGGCTGCTCAAGGAAGTCCTACCATTATTAATGCTTCAATCTTAATATGATCAATCTATCTTTGTTAGTTGGTTATGTACCACAGGCCTTTAAGGTGGCAGTAATTAAACCATTACTTAAAAAGCCATCACTTGACCCAGCTATCTTAGCTAATTATAGGCCAATCTCCAACCTTCCTTTTCTCTCAAAGATTCTTGAGAGGGTAGTTGTAAAACAGCTAACTGATCACCTGCAGAGGAATGGTCTATTTGAAGAGTTTCAGTCAGGTTTTAGAATTCATCATAGTACAGAAACAGCATTAGTGAAGGTTACAAATGATCTTCTTATGGCCTCGGACAGTGGACTCATCTCTGTGCTTGTTCTGTTAGACCTCAGTGCTGCTTTTGATACTGTTGACCATAAAATTTTATTACAGAGATTAGAGCATGTCATAGGTATTAAAGGCACTGCGCTGCGGTGGTTTGAATCATATTTGTCTAATAGATTACAATTTGTTCATGTAAATGGGGAATCTTCTTCACAGACTAAAGTTAATTATGGAGTTCCACAAGGTTCTGTGCTAGGACCAATTTTATTCACTTTATACATGCTTCCCTTAGGCAGTATTATTAGACGGTATTGCTTAAATTTTCATTGTTACGCAGATGATACCCAGCTTTATCTATCCATGAAGCCAGAGGATACACACCAATTAGCTAAACTGCAGGATTGTCTTACAGACATAAAGACATGGATGACCTCTAATTCCTGCTTTTAAACTCAGATAAAACTGAAGTTATTGTACTTGGCCCCACAAATCGTAGAAGCATGGTGTCTAACCAGATCGTTACTCTGGATGGCATTTCCCTGATCTCTAGTAATACTGTGAGAAATCTTGGAGTAATTTTGATCAGGATATGTCATTCAAAGCGCATATTAAACAAATATGTAGGACTGCCTTTTTGCATTTACGCAATATCTCTAAAATCAGAAAGGTCTTGTCTCAGAGTGATGCTGAAAAACTAATTCATGCATTTATTTCCTCTAGGCTGGACTATTGTAATTCATTATTATCAGGTTGTCCTAAAAGTTCCCTAAAAAGCCTTCAGTTGGTTCAGAATGCTGCAGCTAGAGTACTGACGGGGACTAGAAGGAGAGAGCATATCTCACCCGTGTTGGCCTCTCTTCATTGGCTTCCTGTTAATTCTAGAATAAAATTTAAAACTTCTTCTTACTTATAAGGTTTTGAATAATCAGGTCCCATCTTATCTTAGGGACCTCATAGTACCATATCACCCCAATAGAGCGCTTCGCTCTCAGACTGCAGGCTTACTTGTAGTTCCTAGGGTTTGTAAGAGTAGAATGAGAGGCAGAGCCTTCAGCTTTCAGGCTCCTCTCCTGTGGAACCAGCTCCCAATTCAGATCAGGGAGACAGATACCCTCTCTACTTTTAAGATTAGGCTTAAAACTTTCCTTTTCGCTAAGGCTTATAGTTAGGGCTGGATCGGGTGACCCTGGACCATCCCTTGGTTATGCTGCTTTAGACGTAGATTGTGGGGGGGTTCCCATGATGCACTGTTTCTTTCTCTTTTTGCTCCGTATGCATCACTCTGCATTTAATCATTAGTGATCGATCTCTGCTCCCCTCCACAGCATGTCTTTTTCCTGGTTCTCTCCCTCAGCCCCAACCAGTCCCAGCAGAAGACTGCCCCTCCCTGAGCCTGGTTCTGCTGGAGGTTTCTTCCTGTTAAAAGGGAGTTTTTCCTTCCCACTGTCGCCAAGTGCTTGCTCACAGGGGGTCGTTTTGACTGTTGGGGTTTTTTTGTAATTATTGTATGGCCTTGCCTTACAATATAAAGCGCCTTGGGGCAACTGTTTGTTGTGATTTGGCGCTATATAAGAAAAAAGTTGATTGATTGATTAATCGGACAAAAATTACTTTTGCATTTTTAAACGTCATCAATAGTCCAGGGCTCCCCGACTAAGCAGTGGCACAATGTCGCTGTGCCAAAGTCTTGATATTTTGCTGAAATGGTGATGGGATGTGGCTTTTTGTTTTTGACCATTTTTTTTTTTTTTTTTTTTTGGCTGGTGGCTCCCTGCATGATTTTTTTAAAATCCCTCTTTCTCTGTGATTCAGCAGATGCATTTCAGCTGGAGGTTGAACATGTAAGCCTCAAAGTCATTTAAAAAAAAATTGATTTTATTTAAGTTACGGTGTTTGTGAAGCATTGTATGTTGCCCAAAAAAGCAAATAACACAGACTGAACATCCTCATGTTATTACATTAGTTATTGTACACGTATATACATTAACATGTTATAAACGGTGCAGACCACAGATGTAATCAGTTTGGACGAGATATGTGATCCTCTGTAAATAAAACTTGCAATATCTCAGAAACTGAAGCAGCACAAATGAAAATTTTAACAGCACAAATCAACACAAACAAAACACTAAAAAAAGTGGAGGGGTGACCTCTGAATTACCTAAAAAATGATCTTTAATATCTCAAAAACCGTTATCAGCACAAACAAAAATTCTAACAGCACAATCTGCACAAACGAAGCACAAACCACTCAGTGTGTTTGCTTGGATTTTACGTGGGTGGGGGTCAGTTTCACTGAGCTCCACCTTAGCAGAGGACAATTCTACAAAGTTTGATGTGGCAGCGAGTCGCTTGATCGTTAGCAGACGGATGACGACAGTTTCTGAAAAGCTGGTCTTGTCAGTTTGCATCCTTTCAGTCAAGTGAAATGGAAGTGCTCCAAGTTCAATTCAAATGAAATCTTCTTTTGTTTTCATGATGTGACTAAAATCTGATCATCTGCACGTCTGAGATTTAAAAAATTGATTTACAGTACGTCATTCATCCGGGCAGTGCAGCCACCAAGTGGTCAGTGCACGTGTTTCCAGAGCAGAAGGTTCCTGGTTTAAGGTCCATTCTCCAAGTAATGTGGATAGGGCTGCAGGTGTCGATCATTTTAGTAATAGAGTATTCTATTGATTATTCTGGCGATTAATTGAGTAATTGGATAAAAAGTACTTTTGCATTTTCAAACATCAATAGTTCAGAGTTCTCCTTAAGCAATGGCACAATGTCGCTGAAAAGTCTTGACATTTTGCTGAAATGGTGATGGGATGTGGCTTTCTGTTCTGTTTTTTCCCAAACTTGTAAAGTTTAACCTTTTTTTTTTTAAGGCTGGTGGACTTTGTCCCTATGTGATTTTTTTCTTTAATCCCTCTTTCTCTGTGATTCAGCAGATGCATTTCAGCTGGAGTTGAACATGCAGCCTCACAGCCACTGTTTGTTTTTACTGTGTTCGTGAAGCGTTGTGCGTTGCCCCAAAAAAGCAAAAATTAAAAGACGAAACACTCAGTGTGAGTCTGAACAAACAGACAGCCTGTGGCTGTGTGTCGAGCAGACCATGTGTTTTTTAAAATAGACAAACGCACTGCTTCACTTTAAATGCACAGTCAGTCTATTTCACATGATCAGTGTGGACCCTCTTTCTCTTAAAAGGCTTTATTTTATGCACTGGAAAGCAGTAACTTTAGGGCTACATTATTAGCTATTACACAGCCTGAGCTCATCCTCTAGTCTTCTTCTGTTGTTTTTCTGGGGACGTTACAGCGCCACACACGGGCCTGGCATATGTACTACAATGTTAAGCAATCATTTTTTGTAATTGAATTATTTGAGTAATAGTTTCAGCCCTAAATCTGGAGTTGCATCACAAAGACAATCCAGTGTAAAACTTGCACCAAATAAACTCTCAGATCTGCTGCGGCGCCTCCAAGTGAACAAAGGGAGAAACTGAACTTAATGTGATAATCCTTTTTGATTTCTGTCCCTCGTTAGTCGGACTGCAGGAATGCTACAGGGCGTGTGCTTTGATATTTGGGCATAAAGTCCTCGATGTTTCACTGAAAGTTGATTTTTTTCATGTTTGTACAAGTTCACAGTTTTATCCTCATGAGATCATACGCCTCCAAAAGGCCAAACTTGATGATTATATGTGAATTAATGCAAAATACACACCAAAAAGGTTCATTAAACACAGAAAAATGATCAATTCTTAATGACGGACACAGAAGGAAATCAACACAAAAAGAGTCTGAATTTAAATTAACTCTTAATTTAAGGAAACAACTGTTAAACCTACGAGACATAACTTCAGATAACTTTTAGATCAAATTAATAATAAAAAAAAAGATTGAAAAAGTGACTTTATTTCATCAGAATTTTTTATAATTTACAACCCCAATTCCAATGAAGTTGGGACGTTGTGTAAAATGTAAATAAAAACAGAATCCAATGATTTGCAAATCCTCTTCAACCTATATTCAATTGAATACACAACAAAGACAAGATATTTAATGTTCAAACTGATCAACTTTATTGTTTTTGTGTAAATATTTGCTCATTTTGAAATGGATGCCTGCAACAGGTTTCTAAAAAGCTGGGACAGTGGTATGTTTCCCACTGTGTTACATCACCTTTCCTTCTAACAACACTCAATAAGCGTTTGGGAACTGAGGACACTAATTGTTGAAGCTTTGTAGGTGGAATTCTTTCTTGTCTTTGTGGTGTATTCAACTGACTATAGGTTGAAGAGGGTTTACAAATCATTGTATTCTGTTTTTAGTTACATTTTACACAACGTCCCAACTTCATTGGAATTGGGGTTGTAATGTTTGAATTAAATTCTAGTCCAGTCATGGTGACAATAGAGAAATAATCTAAAATCCAGTTTTAATCAGATTAGAGAAACCTGAATATCACATTTTTGATCTGAATTTGTACTTTCAAAGACAGCTGATTTAAATTCATATTGTTTGGACACTTTATTTGTCCTGTGTGAACATAACTCATTAGTGATAAACAGACATGAGATTACCTTAATATTTACACAAAATGATGACATTAATATGCTAATTTGTATATTTTTTGCAGGTTTTTATGTCAGTATCTTAACAAGACATAATAAGAGCCAGAGAGTTTATCCAGATTTATTGAAGAAATGTCCATTAAGGTTTATGAAATGAATGGGACTAAAATTTAAAAACATGTCAAATGTTGATTAACTTTTTTTTTTTTTTTTTTACAAAAACTTTCCTTTCCCCATTTGCTGATTATGAATAATTTCTCAACACTAATTAATGTAAAGGAGGTTGAGGGTGGTGAGATAAGTGTCACCTGCAAACAAGGTTTGAAGACTCAAAGAGAACACGGTCACTGAAATGTTGTCTTTTGTCTGTGTCATGTGCTTTTACTGCCACACGTGCAGTTTGTGCAGCGAGCCTGGCTCCTGTGTGTGGTACTTTTGTGTACTTTGTCCTGTGATCTCTGATGCACTCTGTCCTTCCTTCCTGCACGATGCTAAAGCTAAGTCTGAGCCATCGCTAAACTGCTAGCTGAAGATGTCGGATGACATCACGATGACACTTTGCATGAACTCCACCTCCATGTTGAAATGGTGAAGTATCTTTAAATAAAGCCACATATGCACTGCTCCAGAGGAAAAGCTGATCACCACATTGTCAGGAAGGAAAATTATCAGCACAAAGACAAATATTCAGATGTCATCAATAAACTGTTTTATACTTTGGACTCTCAATTCAATTTCAATTAATTTTCATTTATATTGCGCCACTAGCCCTAAGCTTCACTAAAAGACCCAGAATTTAGGTTAAGTTGAGGCTGCAGCACGCTCCGTTTACTAATAAAATGAATTAAAAGAGTAAAAAGAACCATCATTTCAGTCTTATCAGAGTTTAAAAGTAGGAAGTTTCTAGAAGTTTCCTGAATTTTAGAGTAAAATGATATCGGCATATAGTTTTTCAATACACTAGGGTCAGGATTAGGTTTCTTAAGTAATGGTTTAATCACTGCAGATTTGAAACATTTAGGAACAGATCCAGAATCAGAAAAAGGGGCTTAAATAAAGATCTTCAGGCATTTTTGAGTAAAAGTTGGCAAACATCTTTTTCTAAATGTATTTTTTGTGCTGAAAACCATTTTTGCTGTTCCCAAGCTGTACCTCCCCCGAGGAACCCAGTAGGGGGCGCTTTTTGTAAAAAGAAAAATGGTGTTTTTCCATTATTTTGAGTATAAAACCTGTACATCTTCAAAAAGTTAAATTGCAGAAAGCTGCATATATCCCTTAGCTAGATTAGTAACAAATTTGGCTTTAATTGGATGAAAGAAACTCTGAAAAACAGACCTTGAGGTAATGTACAAATTACCAATTTCAATGACAAAATAAAGACTGTAGTCTGTAGTTAATGGTCTCAGTGACTTTACTGGCCATCCCTTAATGACTACTTGTCAGAATATATCCCACATTGTCATCTGGAATAAATAAGTCACTAGACTGTATAGCCCAGGTCAGAATCACCAAAATGTGTACAGGAGGCATGAAGAGCCTCTGGCATTTCTGAGGGGGCAAACAGACTTTTGGCAAAAGTTGGCCAGTGAACTTTTCTAAGGGTATTTTTTCTGCTGAATCCATTTTTGGTGTTTGCCAAGCTGTAACTCTTATGTACAAGTCAATACAGCCCAAAATCTGGGACGACCAGGAAATTCCACATTTTACAGTTTTATATCGTGTGTGACAACAATAATCAAGTGCAGTTGGTTATTTTTGGTGGGAATTAAGATACTGGATGTGACAATGATAACTGAAATTTAATTTCTCATTGTAGTCATTAAAATATCTTATTTCATCCCCATATTTCAAGCAGACGAATAGAATATCTAAAATTCCTGAGTCATTTATTTTGGAGCCACTAGCAGACTATTGTCCTCAGATTAAAGTCTGTAAATAAGTTCAGAGTTATACAAGAAATGTATTTTTTGAATTCAAAAGTAAATTACTTTCTCCCGTTATTCCCACACATCATTCGGATATTGTCATCAGAATTAAAGACAAATGTGGGTATTCACTTCCACCATTGAGAATGTCTTAAAACTTTGCAGCAAGTTGAAGAAGGTATTTATTATGAAAAAAAAAGGCTATTGTTTGGAATTGATCAGCTGCACGTTGTGCCTCACGATGTAAAGTGTAAAAGGACTCGTCTGCGTTGCTCTGCAGCATGTAGTGCAATTCAAGTGATGCAGAATGTCAGCAATTACTGAACTGAATAAGAGCATTTCCCAGGGCCATGATATAACATTCTGCTTAGTGTTGGGAAACTGTGGCTTTTAAATTGATTTTTTATTTGGTGATGAGATCATATTGAGAATATCGCTCACCATTGTTTATAGTTTTATGTTAATATGTTCACCCATTCTCCTAGTTAAATTACCTTATTTACATGTCCATGTGGATATACAACTAGTTTAAAGATTGTAATTTCATCTAACTAATGTTTCTTTTGGTTTATTTATGCAAAATAGACAGATTGGTTGCATATTGGTATATTGCTGCCTCCAGCATGATGTTAATGTTCTTTTGTGTATGTACAAAATAAAAGGTCAGTGTTGACGAGGAATGTTGTAGGATACTGTATGTCTGATGTGTTTTAATTATTATGTTTGTTTCCTGTACCCAGTAAATCTTATATCACAATATAAACTGTTTTTTTAGCCAGAACTGATATCTGCTGTATAAATACAGTATGAGCCTATTAGGTGCCCGTTCTGTTGAGATACACATAAGAGTTACAGCTTGGCAAACACCAAAAATGGATTCAGCAGAAAAAATACCCTTAGAAAAGTTCACTGGCCAACTTTTGCCAAAAGTCTGTTTGCCCCCTCAGAAATGCCAGAGGCTCTTCATGCCTCCTGTACACATTTTGGTGATTCTGACCTGGGCTATACAGTCTAGTGACTTATTTATTCCAGATGACAATGTGGGATATATTCTGACAAGTAGTCATTAAGGGATGGCCAGTAAAGTCACTGAGACCATTAACTACAGACTACAGTCTTTATTTTATCATCAAAAGTGGTAATTTGTACATTACCTCAAGGTCTGTTTTTCAGAGTTTCTTTCATCCAATTGAAGCCAAATTTGGTAATAATCTAGCTAAAGGATATATGCAGCTTTCTGCAATTTAACTTTTTGAAGATGTACAGATTTTATACTCAAAGTAATGGAAAAATGTTAATTTTTTACAAAAAGCGCCCCCTACTGGGTTACACGTGGGAGGTACAGTTTGCAAACAGCAAAAAATGGATTCAGCACAAAAAATACATTTAGAAAAAGTTGTTTGCCAACTTTTACTCAAAAATGCCTGGGGGTGTTACTTTATCTGAAAATCAACCTAGACTATATAGGATCAAATAAGCAGGTTGTGCTTTTTGTAGACGTTACGAGTTTTGTCAGCATGCCTAGTGAGACACTACGAGGTCTGTGAGAAAAGTATCGGACCTTTGGCTGGGGAAAAAAAACTGGCTTACCTGGAGTGTTGGAAACCTAATCACCCTCGAAGTAGTCTCCTTGGGACTCCACACACTTCTCCCAGCGGTGTCGCTACTGTTGGAAGCATTCCAACAATTGGGGGCCTGCACGTGATGGTGACATCCAACCTTTCACCTAAGGTTTTGTACAGCACACCCTGCTGTGATTACCTTCTAATTCTTAATACTAATCTCTACCAAAAACATTCCCTATCATTTTGGACTTGAACTAACAGTCTTTTTCAAGACTTTTTTTACTTTTTTACCTTTTTACTTTTTTTAACTTTTTTACTGTGCTCCAACGCCTAAGGAAGACCTCTAACGGTCGAAACATCGCGACGGAGCACTTTTATCAGCTAACTTTCATTAGCGTTGGCAGGCTAACTAGCTTGCTAACGCTTTCGTTTTTATTTTTTTATTTTTATTTTATTTTAGCACCGTTGTCGTGCGTTCGCTGTTGTCGTGCATTGCCTGTGCTGCTTCATGGCCTGTTTGGTGCCTTGATTGGGGCACTCCTTCTGCTGAATCACCTCTGGATTATTTGCACATTATTCACTTTGCGTGTTTTTAGGAATCCGCTAGGTTGCGTAGCTACTAGCTCTTAGCCGATTTAGCATGGCGGCTTCTCCTGTCTCTCCCGCACTTTTCTGCTCTGGGTGTGAAATGTTTAGTTATTCCTCGGCCTCCTTTAGCAGTAACGGTACTTGTAATAAGTGCAGCTTATTCGTAGCTTTGGAGGCCAGGCTGGGCGAATTGGAGGCTCGGCTCTGCACCGTGGAAAATTCTACAGCTAGCCAGGCCCCTGTAGTCGGTGCGGACCAAGGTAGCTTAGCCGCCGTTAGTTCCCCCCTGGCAGATCCTGGGCAGTCGGGAAAGCAGGCCGACTGGGTGACTGTGAGGAGGAAGCGTAGCCCTAAACAGAAGCCCCGTGTACACCGTCAACCCGTTCACATCTCTAACCGTTTTTCCCCACTCGACGATACACTCGCCGAGGATCAAACTCTGGTTATTGGCGACTCTGTTTTGAGAAATGTGAAGTTAGCAACACCAGCAACCATTGTCAATTGTCTTCCGGGGGCCAGAGCAGGCGACATCGAAGGACATTTGAAATTGCTGGCTAAGGCTAAGCGTAAATTTGGTAAGATTGTAATTCACGTCGGCAGTAATGACACCCGGTTACGCCAATCGGAGGTCACTAAAATTAACATTAAATCGGTGTGTAACTTTGCAAAAACAATGTCAGACTCTGTTGTTTTCTCTGGGCCCCTCCCCAATCAGACCGGGAGTGACATGTTTAGCCGCATGTTCTCCTTGAATTGCTGGCTGTCTGAGTGGTGTCCAAAAAATGAGGTGGGCTTCATTGATAATTGGCAAAGCTTCTGGGGAAAACCTGGTCTTGTTAGGAGAGATGGCATCCATCCCACTTTAGAGGGAGCAGCTCTCATTTCTAGAAATCTGGCCAATTTTTTTGGATCCTCCAAACTGTGACTGTCTAGCGTTGGGACCAGGAGGCAGAGTTGTAGTCTTACACACCTCTCTGCAGCTTCTCTCCCCCTGCCATCCCCTCATTACCCCATCCCCGTAGAGACGGTGCCTGCTCCCAGACTACCAATAACCAGCAAAAATCTATTAAGCATAAAAATTCAAAAAGAAAAAATAATATAGCACCTTCAATTGCACCACAGACTAAAACAGTTAAATGTGGTCTATTAAACATTAGGTCTCTCTCTTCTAAGTCCTGTTGGTAAATGATATATAATTGATCAACGTATTGATTTATTCTGCCTAACAGAAACTTGGTTACAGCAGGATGAATATGTTAGTTTAAATGAGGTCAACACCCCCGAGTCACACTAACTGTCAGAATGCTCGTAGCACGGGCCGGGGCGGAGGATTAGCAGCAATCTTCCATTCCAGCTTATTAATTAATCAAAACCCAGACAGAGCTTTAATTCATTTGAAAGCTTGACTCTTAGTCTTGTCCATCCAAATTGGAAGTCCCAAAAACAGTTTTATTTGTTATTATCTATCGTCCACCTGGTCGTTACTGTGAGTTTCTCTGTGAATTTTCAGACCTTTTGTCTGACTTAGTGCTTAGCTCAGATAAGATAATTATAGTGGCGATTTTAACATCCACACAGATGCTGAGATGACAGCCTCAACACCTGCATTTAATCTATATTAGACTCTATCGGCTTTGCTCAAAAGTAAATGAGTCCACCCACCACTTTAATCATATTTTAGATCTTGTTCTGACTTATGGTATGGAAATAGAAGACTTAACAGTATTCCCTGAAAACTCCCTTTTGTCTGATCATTTCTTAATAACATTTACATTTACTCTGATGGACTACCCTGCAGTGGGGAATAAGTTTCATTACACTAGAAGTCTTTCAGAAAGCGCTGTAACTAGGTTTAAGGATATGATTCCTTCTTTATGTTCTCTAATGTCATATACCAACACAGAGCAGAGTAGCTACCTAAACTCTGTAAGGGAGTTAGAGTATCTCGTCAATAGTTTTACATCCTCTTTGAAGACAACTTTGGATGCTGTAGCTCCTCTGAAAAAGAGAGCTTTAAATCAGAAGTGTCTGACTCCGTGGTATAACTCACAAACTCGTAGCTTAAAGCAGATAACCCGTAAGTTGGAGAGAGGAATGGCGTCTCACTAATTTAGAAGATCTTCACTTAGCCTGGAAAAAGAGTTGTTGCTCTATAAAAAAGCCCTCCGTAAAGCTAGGACATCTTTCTACTCATCACTAATTGAAGAAAATAAGAACAACCCCAGGTTTCTTTCAGCACTGTAGCCAGGCTGACAAAGATCAGAGCTCTATTGAGCTGAGTATTCCATTAACTTTAACTAGTGATGACTTCATGACTTTCTTTTGCTAACAAAATTTTGACTATTAGAGAAAAAATTACTCATAACCATCCCAAAGATGTATCGTTATCTTTGGCTGCTTTCAGTGATGCGGTATTTGGTTAGACTCTTTCTCTCCGATTGTTTCTGTCTGAGTTATTTTCATTAGTTACTTCATCCAAACCATCAACATGTTATTAGACCCCATTCCTGCCAGGCTGCTCAAGGAAGTCCTACCATTATTTAATGCTTCAATCTTAAATATGATCAATCTATCTTTGTTAGTTGGTTATGTACCACAGGCCTTTAAGGTGGCAGTAATTAACCATTACTTAAAAAGCCATCACTTGACCCAGCTATCTTAGCTAATTATAGGCCAATCTCCAACCTTCCTGTTCTCTCTCAAAGATTCTTGAGAGGGTAGTTGTAAAACAGCTAACTGATCACCTGCAGAGGAATGGTCTATTTGAAGAGTTTCAGTCAGGTTTTAGAATTCCTCATAGTACAGAAACAGCATTAGTGGAAGGTTACAATGATCTTCTTATGGCTTCGGACAGTGGACTTATCTCTGTGCTTGTTCTGTTGGACCTCAGTGCTGCTTTTGATACTGTGACCATAAAATTTTATTACAGAGATTAGAGCATGTCATAGGTATTAAAGGCACTGCGCTGCGGTGGTTTGATCATATTTGTCTAATAGATTACAGTTTGTTCATGTAAATGGGGAATCTTCTTCACAGACTAAAGTTAATTATGGAGTTCCACAAGGTTCTGTGCTAGGACCAATTTATTCACTTATACATGCTTCCCTTGGGCAGTATTATTAGACGGTATTGCTTAAATTTTCATTGTTACGCAGATGATACCCAGCTTTATCTATCCATGAAGCCAGAGGATACACACCAATAGCTAAACTGCAGGATTGTCTTACAGACATAAGACATGGATGACCACTAATTTCCTGCTTTTAAACTCAGATAAAACTGAAGTTATTGTACTTGGCCCCACAAATCTTAGAAACATGGTGTCTAACCAGATCCTTACTCTGGATGCATTACCCTGACCTCTAGTAATACTGTGGAAATCTGGCGTTATTTTTGATCAGGATATGTCATTCAAAGCGCATATTAAACAAATATGTAGGACTGCCTTTTTGCATTTACGCAATATCTCTAAAATCAGAAGGTCTTGTCTCAGAGTGATGCTGAAAACTAATTCATGCATTTATTTCCTCTAGGCTGGACTATTGTAATTCATTATATCAGGTTGTCCTAAAAGTTCCCTAAAAAGCCTTCAGTTGGTTCAGAATGCTGCAGCTAGAGTACTGACGGGGACTAGCAGGAGAGAGCATATCTCACCTGTGTTGGCCTCTCTTCATTGGCTTCCTGTTAATTCTAGAATAGAATTAAAATTCTTCTTCTTACTTATAAGGTTTTGAATAGTCATGGTCCCATCTTATCTTAGGGACCTCATAGTACCATATCACCCCAATAGAGCGCTTCGCTCTCAGACTGCAGGCTTACTTGTAGTTCCTAGGGTTTGTAAGAGTAGAATGGGAGGCAGAGCCTTCAGCTTTCAGGCTCCTCTCCTGTGGAACCAGCTCCCAATTCAGATCAGGGAGACAGATACCCTCTCTACTTTTAAGATTAGGCTTAAAACTTTCCTTTTCGCTAAGGCTTATAGTTAGGGCTGGATCGGGGTGACCCTGGACCATCCCTTGGTTATGTTGCTTTAGACGTAGACTGTGGGGGGGTTCCCATGATGCACTGTTTCTTTCTCTTTTTGCTCCGTATGCATCACTCTGCATTAATCATTAGTGATCGATCCTCTGCCCCCCTTCTCGGCATGTCTTTGTCCTGGTTCTCTCCCTCAGCCCCAACCAGTCTCAGCAGAAGACTGCCCCTCCCTGAGCCTGGTTCTGCTGGAGGTTTCTTCCTGTTAAAAGGGAGTTTTTCCTTCCCACTGTGGCCAAGTGCTTGCTCATAGGGGGTCGTTTTGACCGTTGGGGTTTTTCATAATTATTGTATGGCCTTGCCTTGCAATATGGAGCGCCTTGGGGCAACTGTTTGTTGTGATTTGGCGCTATATAAGAAAAAAGTTGATTGATTGATTGATTCCAAAAACACCTCTTTCGGGATGGCGCACACCGCCGCCGTCATTGCAGCCATGATGTCCTCCCTCGTCTCAAAACGCGTTCCTTTTGATGGTGTTTTGATTTTTGGGAACAGCCAGAAGTTGCAAGGGGCCATGTCAGGAGAGTATGGAGCCTGTGGAACCACAGGAGTTTGGTTTTGAGACAAAAAAGTCCAAATTAAATTGGAGGAATAAGCTGGCGCGTTGTCGTGGTGGAGGCGCCAATTTCCTGTGGCCCACAATTCCCGTCTCTTGCGCCTTACAGCATCATGGAGGTGACGGAGGACATCTCTGTAATACTCCTTCGTTACTGTTTGACCCTGTGGTGTGTACTCGTGGTGTACCACACCACGGGAGTAAAAAAAAACAGCATAACCTTCACGTTGCTGCGCACTTGGCGCGCCTTCTTCGGTCGTGGCGACGTGGAATGCTTCCACTGTGACGACTGGAACTTGGTTTCCGGGTCGTACCCGTACACCCAGGACTCATCACCAGTTATAATGGTGTCCATAAAACTGGGATCAGTGTGAATGGAGTCCAGCATGTCCTGTGAGACTTCCACATGGAGGTGCTTTTGCTCCACTGTCAGCAACCTCGGCACGAACTTCGCAGCCACTCGCTTCATGTCCAAATCTTCTCTAATAATGGAATGTGCCGAAAAAGTACTTATGTCCACTTCCTCCGCAATTCTTCGGACGGTCACTCGATGGTCCCGCATCACCACAGTGTTCACTTTGGAAATGATCTCCTCATTTTGGGACGTCGATGGTCGGCCAGAGCGCGGCTTGCTCTCCACCGTTACGCGTCCGTCTTTAAACCGGTTGTACCACTCCTTAATCCGTGTGGTGCTCATGGCTTCATCCCCGAAAACCATCTGTATTTTTCGAATCGTTTCCGCTTGGCTGTCGCCACGTTTCTGGCAGAATTTAATGCAAAATCTTTTGCTCCAAGCGTTCCGCCATTTTCCGCACAAACAGAACTCCGACGAAGGGGGTGGAGCACTCCTCCCGTAAGGCGTGCTCACATGCGAATGACGTCACCAACAGGCATGGAAAAACTCATGCATGCGCACGAGGGTTCAAGCTTGCCTGACACATTCACACGTGATTCAAATACATATGGTTTTTTTAAAAAATAAAAAGGTACGATAGTTTAATCACAGACCTCGTATCAAATTCTGTAAATCTAGGTAATACCTCAGTAGTGGCACCCACCTCAATAGCAGGGTGTAGTGGCTGGGCTAAGGCATGCTGGGATATGTTTAACCTGATGTCTTCTATTTTCTTCTCAAAGTAATCCAGGAAATCTTGTGCTGTAAAAGGAGAGCGAACTACAGGTGGTTGTCCATGAATAAGTGTTGCCACCGTGTCGAACAAGAACTTTGAGTTATGCTTGTTTTTGTTGATCAAATCAGAGTAATAGGTCCACTTTGTAGCCAGTAGTGCATGTTATAGTCTAAGATAGCATCACGCCACGCAAGGTGAAATACTTCTAATTTTGAACTACGCCATTTCCGTTCTAAACCTCTGGTCTTATGCTTTAGGTCATGCAGGTAATCATTGAACCAAGGTGACTGTGATTTGGGGGAGCGTGGTTTTAACACAGGTGGCACAATCATGTCGAGTGTAGTTTTGAACACTGAGTTTAAACTGTCCACAAGACTGTCTACTGATTGGGTATTTTACAAATGTGAAGCTAAGATATCAAGCAGTCTAGCTTCGAGTTCAGTTGTAGTTGAGGAGTTGATGCATCACCGTAATGATATATAAGGTTGTTGTTCCACTAAACACGGCAGCAAAACTGTAAACTTAATAAGTGAGTGATCAGAGACCACTGATGTAAGAGGCATGATGTGAATATTCGTGACAGCAATACCACGTGAGAACCAAATCCAGGGTATTTCCACTAATGTGTGTCGAGTCCTAAATGCATTGCTAAAATCTTAATGCATCCACAATGTTGGAGTTATTCTGTAGATACACTGTTTTATTTTATCATGCATGTTTTGTGTTCTCTGCTCTGGTAGAATGTAGTTCTCTCTGCTCTGATAAAGTGTATTGTACTGATGTGATGGGTGAAGGTTACTTAAGATATGTGACATGACGTGTTTCTGCAAGTTGTGGTATCTCTGTGTGCACGCTAAGCTCTTTTTCAGGACATGTGAAGATGACCCAGGCAGAATGCAGCCGTAAGCGGAGCAGTGAGATAAAGAATAGAGAATTGAATGTTCCAACCACAGTGTGATTATGATACATTAGTCCTTGTGTCAGAAGAAGTGTGATTAATCGTTAGATGTCTTAAACACATCTTAATTGAGCCCAAGATTTAAAAGGTTCTGAACGTCCTGAATGTATTGTGCAATCAGCGGTTCTGCGGCAACAGCTCACGCGCTATCACTCTTCCCCTTAGGAGCTGTACCGCCCATGTATGTAGGGAAGTCCTAAATAAAAAGAGCGGGAGCGCAGGCCAGACTTTAGTGTAGCTTTGGTGTACAGCCTGACTGCACTCCTCGCGAGCTTAAAATTGAATTCTATCTCTCACTTGTTTTATTGCCAGGTTGTCTCTTCCTCTTATCAAAGATACAGTATTGTAAACCCGACAAAGACTGGGGGCTCGTCCGGGATCCCAACAGACCTGACGGTTCCAGCGAGCGTGATCGACACCAGAGAAATCCTTGGCCAAGGTAACTCAGACCCTTTGACGGGACTGGCTCAATCCGTTGGCTGGGATCTGAAAGGTTGACGGGATCACCGAGAGGGAAAGAGACCGACAGGAGTGTGAGTATAGAATTTGATTCTGATAAAATTGTTGTCGTGAATGGTGGCAGTAGGCTGCGTAAAATAGAAATGTTGAAATAGTGAAATAGTGACAGAAAGTCACGGTTAAACAGGGAAATAAGTGCACAGTGAAAAGGCAGTTAAACCTCGCAGGGATGGTGGAGTCCCCTAATGCAGGACATTAGTTAAATTCCACGGGAGGGCGAGCTCCCCTGACCTAAGAATACGCAAAATAAGTGCACAGTGAAAAGGCAGTTAAACCTCGCAGGGACGGTGGAGTCCCCTAATGCAGGACATTAGTTAAATTCCATGGGAGGGCGAGCTCCCCTGGCCTAAGAATACGCGTACGGTTATTAAAAGTGTTTCTATGTATTTGTGTAAATAAAATAACTGTGTGTGAGTGTAATAAAGGTGACTGAGTGAGAGTGTGGAGTCACTTCGACTCCCCTCTATGAAAATCTCACAGGAAAGTAAGTAGTAAGTTTTGAGAAGAAGCAAAGGCAAGGCCTTCCCGTGCCCTCCGGGGTGGCGAAAGGGAACGCACTTCTCAGAATAGTTGATTACTACCCTGTGATTGTAACAACACCAGTGGATTAGGACCCTGTAGGGGCAAAACCATCACTGGTCTAAAACGTTCTGAAAACACAAAATGGGAAAATCTAACAGTAAAAATGAGAGACCTAAGTCCCGGGACGATCTAAAAACAAAAGATTGGATATACATGAATAAAATTGATCCAAATTCAACAAAACACTTAGATAAGTGGATAAAAGATCATGGATTTGATGGATGCCTGCAGAAAGAAATCTGAAAACAAAAAAGGCAGCCCGCTACTGTATATCCAAATTTGGCCCAGGCCTGGCAGTACTGTTTGGATCTGTCGGAGTTGAGACAAACTGAACAATTATTGGAGGAAGGTCTGATGACCTGTGAAAACAGAGAACATGTAGTAATGATGTCACCTAAAGATCTACACATAACTATGCTATTCACTCCACTTAAGGATGAAAGGTATGGAGCAGGATTTCTGAAAATTCCATCAGAATTACAGACAGTAGCACACCTATACACAGACAGAAAAACCACCTCTGTGTGTAGTGTAGTGCTGACCCAAAGTGCAGACAAATGGTACAGAGGAAAACCTGAGGCTGTGCCGCATATTTCACTGATAAGGGCAGACACTCAGTCCTGGAAGGACCTTGGAAGAATTGTTAAAATAGCTGAGGAAGCAACTGATTGGCATGAAGCAGATGCAGTGTCGGTGTGGGAAATACAAGTTTGTAAGTGCTTGGACGACACCGGTGATACATGAAGTAGATCTGGATGATTGAAATTTAACAACATCTGTGTTGTTGACACAGGAAGATGAGACTTTATTGGCCAAACTGCCTCCTCATCTCTGGGTGAATGCACCCACAGATGTAGGACTGTTGAAAAATATTCCGCCAGTCAAAATTAAGCCACGATCTGATTGGAGACCACGGATCAAACAATATCCGTTAAAACCTGAAGCAGAAAAAGGAAATGATGACTTTTCTAGGTATCTGTAATTATTGCAGAGCCTGGATTCCATGTTATGCTGAGATGGTGCAGAAATTGCAGGATTTAATACACTCTATACCAATGGATATGACTGACAAAATACAGTGGAATAAAGAAGCTGAAGAACAGTTTACAGCTCTTAAACAAGAACTTGTGAGTTCCACAGTATTATCTCTGCCCAATTATGCCAAGCCATTCACTCTCATGGTGGACACAAAACGGGGATTCATGTGTGCAGCTACAACAACATGGTAATAAAAATAAACCAGTTGGCTATTATTCCAAACGTTTGGATACATTCTTATCGCCTGCTAGACAGACAATGAACCATTAATAGATTCTGACCTTTTATTGGATATGCAAAAACAGGCACCAGCGCAGGAACGACATTTGTGGTTGAAAAATGGGGCAACCCCAAACCCCAAAGGACTTTATTGTATACATAACAAACCCATCCTACCCAAAAGCTTATTCAAAGCAGCTGCAATTGCGACACATGGGTGTGTCGACAGGGGGGATGGTATATATGGTAGACCAATACTTTACTACCTATGGATTTAATTTCTACTCAAAAAATTTTTGTAAAGCCTGTGTTACCTGATTGAAACACAACCCACAGGGAAGTATAAGACCCCGGAGAGGGCAATTCCCAAAACCACAGTATCCTTTTCAAATTGTTCATATGGACTTTATTGAACTAAATCGATGTGGACCTTATCAATACTGTCTAGTATTAATTGATGCCTTTTCAAAATGGGTAGAAATTGTTCCATCACAAAAAGCAGATGCTTTAACAGTAGCAAAAGCACTGTGTAAGACAATTATTCCGTATTATGGAATACCAGAGACATTGTACAGTGATAATGAAACACATTTTGTAAATGAAGTTGTACAAAGAGTAGCAGAACACATGAAAATTAAGTTAAAACATCATTGTGCTTACCACCCACAAAGTGCAGGATTAGTGGAAAGGACAAAGGGCACAATAAAAATAAGATTAAGGAAATGTATAGAAGAGACAAAACGAACCTGGATTGAATGTTTGGACCTAGTAAAATTGTATATGAGAATAACACCAACACCATCAGGTTTAACACCATTTGAGATACTTTATGGACGACCATGTCGTCTACCAATTTTTGACATGGATACTAAAACAGCAGATGAGGAACAAACATTAGCAAATTTTATGAAAAAGACATTAACACAGAAAGAGATAACTTAAACACATTTACTGCCGAATAATTTTGATCTTCCACAGGACGGCCTTCCAGTAGTCCAGCCAGGAGACTGGGTGTTCATCAGAGTGATTAAGAGGAAGAACTGGTCCAGTCCTCGTTGGGAAGGTCCATACCAAGTGCTGTTAACAACACCAACTGCAGTAAAGATAGTAGAGAGATCAACGTGGATACATCTAAGTCACTGTAAGATACAGCGTGTGTTGGCTGCCTCCACAGTGTAAGGGGAAGTCTGGCTACAAAGGGAGTCTATTTAATTAGTAATAGATTGTCTCAATGCCAGTGAAGCAGGGAGATCCTTGCACTATTAGGTGAGGTTGGTTAACAACACTGTATCCTAGCAATCATGACTGAACTACAGCAGACCCCGGAGCGGCGTGCTCAGCGCCGCCGCTGCCGGACTGTTGGTAGGGCAGCCGGTTGCGTTGTGATCTTAGTGTGTTTCGTGCTCCTCGGATTCCTGGCCTGGTGGTTGACCCAAGAATTGCAGCTCACTGTGGACCGAGCCAGAGAACAACGCAAGCAACGTCAGAAGAGGTTTATTCATAATGTAAATGAGACAGATGGACACCCTCATATATACCATACTAATTTGTGGTACAGAGATGTTCATTTATTGGCTATGGAATTACGTTACTAATTGTTATGTTTGTTCGCAAATGCCTATATCCTCAACACACCCAGCTCTGACGGCTAAACTGTACCCTGCTAGGGTGACAGAATGTCTTATCATACGGATGCATAATCAAACTGTATTTCGGGGGCAACAGTTCTCAGCAAATCTGACAAGACGTAACACCACTTGCCTCAGTGCAACCACTTATATGATAGGGATTTCAACAGAGGACGTACAAGCGTGCCCAAGTGCTGCTCCATTGACTAGACTGAAGGGAAATGCAAAAATATCATCACGTTAAATTGTCATCACAACGGCCATTCCCGATTTGCTTTTACGGGACAGGGAATAAAACTGTAGGTAAAATTAAGAAACGTCTGTGTACCCAAACGTATGTTTTATCAAATAATTTAAGCCTAACCAAAACATAATATGTGGATGGTACTTATCTTCATCACATTGGACGGGGATGTAATTATACAGGCTCCTGTCCATGGGGAACGGATGAAGCATGTGCTTATGTTAGTAAGTTTTTGCTACCACCTGTAAATGGTACTCCGGTGTATGATGACATCTATTGGCTTTGTGGTTCCAGACTGTACATGAGTCTCCCACCAAATTGGGGTGGTGTGTGTGTACCTACCCAGGTGACTGACCATACATATGTGGTAGTGCCAAGGACCTCCACAGAGAAGAATGGCAGCACCAGACGGAGGAGATTGATATACCCAGATGTGTTACCACATGATCACATGTGGGGCTCGGATGTACCAAAGGACCAAAAATTGTGGTCTGTAGGAGATAAAATAGCACATTCATTGTTCCCCTGGATAGGAGTGGTAAAAAATTCATTAATGATTGAAACTCTGAATTATCGATTGGGTCTGTTCATGAATGTAACTGAGAAAATAGTAGCAGCTCAAAACACTGAAATAGATGCTTTACGTACCATGGTGATGCAAAATCGCATGGTTTTAGACTTGCTTACTGGTTCACAGGGAGGAGTTTGTGTTCTGCTGAACACAACATGCTGTACTTTCATCCCAGACTCCATTCATTCAGTGGATGTGCAGGACGCATTGGAAGAGCTGAATAAACTTCGTGATGCTATGCATAAAGACACCCTAGCCGTGAACCGGTGGAATCCCTGGTCCTGGTTGACTTCAGGACCATGTTGGCAGTTACTATTGAAAATGGTGACACCAGTTATTATAGTCCTAATTCTGATTGGACTTTGCATGTGTTGTGTGATCCCTTATATCAAAACAATGGTTGGCAAAATGGTGTCAAATACATTTGTACAGTGTAATCTGGCTTTCCAACAAACTATGCCAAAATATTAAGCATTGAAACAGTCAGCCCTTAGTGGAGAAAACTATAATGACTGTGCTGAGAATTATGATGATATTGAAAAGCTCACAACTCCAGTTCAAGCTTGAACTGTTGACGTGATGAGTTAACACACTCTTAGCCTATGAAGCTTTAGCTGAAAATGTAATAAGACAAGTGGTGTAGTCGAATAATACAGATAAACGGTTCATTTATACCAGTCAGCCGAAGTGACGTGTGGTGGTGGTGTGGAGATAATAGAATTTTTGACAGATTGCCTAGGAATGTGTCAGGCTACTGTGCTTTAGTGTCCCTACTCCTCCCAGTAAAAGCCATTCCCATTTTAGCCAAGGACTTGTTGACGCACCTAAAGTCTGTGGTGCCTGAAAATTGCAGCTGAAAATCTGAATAAGAAGTGGTTGCTTAGTAACAATTGTTTACTTTTAGGTGAAGATGTAATACCGTTGGAATGCATGATAAACAGAGGGGAAATGTTGGAGTTATTCTGTAGATACACTGTTTTATTTTATCATGCATGTTTTGGGTTCTCTGCTCTGGTAGAATGTAGTTCTCTCTGCTCTGATGAAGTGTATTGTACTGATGTGATGGGTGAAGGTTACTTAAGATATGTGACATGACGTGTTTCTGCAAGTTGTGGTATCTCTGTGTGCACGCTAAGTTCTTTTTCAGGACGTGAAGATGACCCAGGCAGGATGCAGCCGTAAGCGGAGCAGTGAGATAAAGAATAGAGAATTGAATGTTCCAACCACAGTGTGATTATGATACATTAGTCCTTGTGTCAGAAGAAGTGTGATTAATCGTTAGATGTCTTAAACACATCTTAATCGAGCCCAAGATTAAAAAGGTTCTGAACGTCCTGAATGTATTGTGCAATCAGCGGTTCTGCGGCAACAGCTCACGCGCTATCACTCTTCCCTTTAGGAGCTGTACCGCCCATGTATGTAGGGAAGTCCTAAATAAAAAGAGCGGGAGCGCAGGCCAGACTTTAGTGCAGCTTTGGTGTACAGCCTGACTGCGCTCCTCGCGAGCTTAAAATTGAATTCTATCTCTCACTTGTTTTATTGCCAGGTTGTCTCTTCCTCTTATCAAAGATACAGTATTGTAAACCCGACACACAATTTCCATAAATGATTTGCAGAGGGGATGATAAGGCTTATTTATATGAACGTTAAAGTCACTAATGATCAGAATGTTATCTGCACTAGTTGACAAGTTAGAGATGAAAACATCAGTTTTTACAGGAAATCAGCCCCCCCCCCACCCCCGTCAGATTCTGATTGGCCAACATGGCTCCACAGTAACGCTGCATTCAGTTTGACTGTCTTTTCTGGTCCTGCCGCTTACAGCCAACATGCCAACACAGCATTCGGGTTGTAGCGCCACCTGTTGTTTTGGCATGCTGAGAGAGCTCTTTACATGTTTTTCAGTTTTCATGTTGAAGGAGATTTTTTGTTTAAACTGAAGGTGAAAATCCATGTTTGTTGTCATGGTATCACATTGTCTTCTTTGCATCTTATTCTGCTCCCAGTACCGTGATCTGGTCCTGGTCTTGAGTCTTGGTCCGAGTCTCCTGTCCTGCTGGTGTGACTCGTCTTTGTCACAGTTCTGTTGGATGTTGAATGTGGAGGACAAATTTCACAACAGAATGATAATGAAAATCAAATCAAAATAATAAAAGCCGTCTTTCTTGTTTTGTATCTTGATTTTCATGTTGATCTTCATCCTCAGTCCTGTTTATTTTGTAAAACAAATCCATCTTCACCCGTTTGTCTTCAGGTTCATCTTCCTGTTTTGGTTCATTGCTGTGGTTGTTACATGCTTCATTCAACACACTGTTCACACTGTAGAAGATTAAAACATGACTTTCAGACTATTCAACAACCACGGCAGTCCTGCAGAACCTCTGCCCACCCAGTGTGGACTGTGGAGGACCTGCAGAACCTCTGCCCACCCAGTGTGGACTGTGGAGGACCTGCTCAGGCCCAGTGTGCAGCTTCATTCTGTGTGGTGTTGTCAAAACCCGGCACTTTCTGGATGGTTCACTTCAAGGACTCAGGTCATGTGGTTCCCTGCTTTCTTCAGGTTTCCAGCACCACACACACAATGACACGTGTGGTTTGATTCTCACCCACAGTTTTGGCTGCAACTGCTGGATGGTAACTAGGAACCTACAACATGGACCAGATGTCTGGTTCTGGGTCTCAGAGAGTCTCTGGAGTGAGGGTTGCAGGAACCATCAGCGGTGACTGTGGTCATGTGGTGCAGCCTGCTCCAGCACAGTGGACCATAGTCAGGACTCACAGCCTCAGCGCACCCCAAGTGTCCATGAGCAAGACACTGACCTACAACATGGTGCTGGTTCCAAACCGCACGTGTGACTGCACAAACCTGACCGTGAAGGTCCTCAGTCATCCAGGTCAGGGGTCACGATAACACCTTGGAGACAAAACTTATCCTGCACCTTCAAACTCAATTTCTGGATCCTTCTGGAAAACCTCAGATGGTTCATGAAACCAAGGAAGATAAAAAGTTACAAAATTATTAACTTCACACTGACAACACAGCTTTTGGCTCCGCCCACTCACCATCATCATTCATACAGAGATGATCAGAAAGCATCTGACCAGGAGGTGGGTCTGACCGGGAGCCGGGTCTGACCGGGAGCCGGGTCTGACCGGGAGCCGGGTCTGCACGCCACTGCAGCATCATTCAGATCAGAGACACAGACCCTTTTAAATTAAATTCTTTCTTTGAATATTTTTGAAGCAAAACTTTGTGGAATCAAACCATCAGTGAATCCCCCCCCACCGCAGTCCTGCTCCCTCCCTGCCTCCCTCCACAGTCCTTCTCACCCCCTCCCCCTGCAGTCCTCCTTTCCCCCTCCTTCCTCTTCTCTCTGCAGTGCTGCTCACCCCTTCCCTCACTCCCTCCCCCTGCAGACCACCTCCCCCTCTCCTCCCCCTACAGGCCTCCTCCTCCCCCTGCAGACCACCTCCCCCTCTCCTCCCCCTGCAGACCTCCTCCCCCTCCAGGCCTCCTCCTCCCCCTCTCCTCCCCCTGCAGACCACCTCCCCCTCTAGGCCTCCTCCTCCCCCTGCAGACCTCCTCCCCCTCTAGGCCTCCTCCTCCCCCTCTCCTCCCCCTGCAGACCACCTCCCCCTCTAGGCCTCCTCCTCCCCCTGCAGACCACCTCCCCCTCTAGGCCTCCTCCTCCCCCCCTCCTCCCCCTGCAGCCCACCTCCCCCTCTAGGCCTCCTCCTCCCCCTGCAGACCTCCTCCCCCTCTAGGCCTCCTCCTCCCCCTCTCCTCCCCCTGCAGACCACCTCCCCCTCTAGGCCTCCTCCTCCCCCTGCAGACCACCTCCCCCTCTAGGCCTCCTCCTCCCCCTCCTTTGATCTGCATTGCAGCGCCCCCCCCCCCCCCCCCCCCAGCAAACATCCTTCATTGTGTACTGCTTCATTCTGATACCACAGCGCCCTCTACAGAGCAGATGACAGTAACCTCAAGGTCTTTGCAGTTTGTTTTTCTATCTGTTATTTTTTTATATTCTTCAGGTTATTTATTCATGTTTTATCACACTTTATTTTAACTTTATTATATAACTTTATTTTCTGCACATCTTTGACAGCAGGAACCCTGAAAAACAGACGTGCCTAAACTTCTCAGAAACTCCTCTTTTTTAAAACTGACCTTCAAACAGCAGCAGCGCCCAAACATGTGACCTCAAAAAAGGGCGGAGTCAGAAACGTTAACTCTGAGTGGTTCAGATTGAATGGATGGAGCCTGGAAATAATAATAATAATAATAATAATAATAAAAAATTAAATGTGATACCAATGTCTGGCTCATATTTGGATAAAAAGGTTGATTTACTCCGGCAGCTGTAACATAAAAAGTGATGCTCTGTGAAGATTTTACTGTAGATCTGATGAAGATCATCTTCGGAAGTGTTTATTCTGACGTATGTTCCGATCAGAACGTCAGCTGACATGTTTGTTTCTCGTCACCGTCGTGTTGCTGGATGTTTACAGTAAAGATGCGCTCACACGGTCCATCTCCAGATGTGACAGCTCCTCAGGCCTGAGTGACGGCTGTCATGGCAACAGCTCCGTGCTGATCCGATTGGCTGTGTCGGTGGGATCAGCTGATGTAGAAATGCTGAGTTGACCATCTTGTGTGAAGTCCCCCCCGGGCCAGGTCGCGGCCTCCTGTTATTCAGCTGAAGCTTCTCGTGCCCGAGGCAGCAGGCGGACGGTATATGTGCCTGAGCGGGGGGCCGGGGGGCAGAACCTAACAAATGTGCGGGGTCAACTGGTAAGAACTGAGTGCTGAAGTGTGGATTTGAACACTGATTAATACTTAACATGGTTTTACGCTGAGCATGTGGGCCACGGGTGAAGTGGTTTAGTTCTGCGTCCAGATGTCGATCTGGTTCAGACGTTTTGCTGCTGTAACGTTTGGACGTGTTTCTGGACAAACAGTTTTTTTGATTTCGATAAAACTGACGTTCGTGTCGCTTGCTGTGACGTGACTCTGTTCTCAATCCGGTTTCATTCAGGATCCACAGGACCATCCAGTGGACCGGCCCACTGTTCCAACACTTTGAAGAACTTTTTTTAAATAACTGATGTTCACGCCCACTGATGATGTCATCACTGCTTACATTTTGAACCTTGCTTTTTTTCTGGTTGTGAACACTTACTAACTTTTGGACCTGTGAACCCGTTGACAGTGATTCACTGGAGATAATATGACATAATGAATATTTAATGAGGGAAGCCACCAGGATGCCCATGGCAGCTTTCAAAGGGCACTGAACCTTCAGAGAGACGCTTGTCTGCGTCATGGTCGAGTGGGACACAGAGACTTTGGTCGAAAGAAGACATTCAGTCCTTTTGAGCAGGTTTTTCAGACAAACCTGGTGAAGCAGGTCCAAGTTGTGTTTTTCTGTAAGGATCAACCCGGGTCTCCTCTGGACCTAGGTCAGATACAGTACTAATGCTACCTGGGCCTAGAATGTGGACATTTTTTCATGGTAAATTTTGAATAACCTTTTAGCTTATGTTAGCACCGTTAGCACTAATTAGCAGGTGAATCTGCAGGGTCACTTGTAGAAACAACGCCACCCACGCGACCTTTAGCACGAGCCCCATGGACCACAACAACAGCAGTGCTGGTTTCATCCACGCGTTGCTGGATGTCTCTCTGGCTTCAGTGCCGCTCAAACATCAAAACGTCCAACAAACAACATCAGCAACTCACGAGCCGCACAAACACAAAGACAGCCGCAGGTCCGTCCACAGCCTGCAGGCTGGTGGGTGAGTCAGACAGGTGTCGCAGACTGAACGGTCCCCCTAAAAATCGGTCTGCCCTGCCTTCACTGCACATGTGTCATTTCGGAGCACAGTGGCACGTCTGAGTCTGAAGGCGCCCTGACACTTGCACTGCTTTCATCCGTCCACTTGCATGCACTTCGTTGTGACTATCCTGCCTGCTGTGTTCCCAGCTGGATGCCGTGCTTTGTTCCACTGGCTGCCCTGCGCTGTGCAATGGACACTGCATATATAAAATAATTATTTCATACCGAATTAATCATTTTCTCTCCGAGTTGGCTCTAATCACTTCTGGAATCACAGAGGACTGTTCCAGCTGCTGCCTTTCTCTCTCACATGGTCACGAGCTTCATGAGGTGGAGAAAGCATTTGGAACTGTCTAAAAAGGTAATTATTTGTCATGTTTACATTGTCATGGCTTGGTAAAACAGTTGCATGTTCATTCCTTCTTATGAGCAGCAGTAAAAGTATGTTTATGACAGATTTAAAATCTCATTATAATCGTTCTGATGAGCAGCACTGTGATGCGGTGCGCTGACACAATCACTCACACTCACATGCATTGTTTTTGAATTGTTTGCGTAATGTTCACTTGAAGTTCATGCAATTAATGCATGATGGAGATTTAGAACATTTCAAAATTTTCTTTGTGCACGAAGCAGCACACAGTTTACAACAGTTTACAACAAGTTTACAACAAGTTTGAGATGAGTTTACTCTCCTGCATGGCAGAGTGCGTGCAAGTGCACAGATTAAAGTCATGCAAGTGTCAGGGGACCTTGACTCTCTCCACCCACAGCATTCAAAGGGAGTAATAATGTGATTATTAACCGTCATATGACAAAGTAAAACCTCTTAAATCATTCTAAAGTCAGTTTTAAGCAGAAACAAGGCGATAACTGAAAACAACAAAACAATAACAAACTGTGGTGATAGTCACAGGGTAAACAACAACAAAACAATAACAACAAACCACGGTGATAATCACAGGGAAAACAACAACACATCAATAATAACAAACCGCTGTGATTCTTGCTTGCCTCTACTGGTGGTTGGCTCTCACTGCGGTATTGTATCACTTCCTGTTCCGGAGCACAGCGGTGTTTTTCTGTATCTGTTAGCTGTTTAATCTGCGCAGTTAGATTGATCTAGTTATCTAGATTACGATTTGTTTCCCAGTGTAATCTTTACGTGCCTTAACTAAAGCACTCCTTCTGCTGAATCACCTCTAAATTATTTACACATTATTCACTTTGTGTGTTTTTAGGAATCCGCTAGCTTAGCGTAGCTACTACCTCTTAGCCGATTTAGCATGGCGGCTTCTCCTGTCTCTCCCGCACTTTTCTGCTCTGGGTGTGAAATGTTTAGTTATTCCTCGGCCTCCTTTAGCAGTAACGGTACTTGTAATAAGTGTAGCTTATTCATAGCTTTGGAGGCCAGGCTGGGCGAATTGGAGACTCGGCTCCGCACCGTGGAAAATTCTACAGCTAGCCAGGCCCCTGTAGTCGGTGCGGACCAAGGTAGCTTAGCCGCCGTTAGTTACCCCCTGGCAGATCCCGAGCAGCCGGGAAAGCAGGCCGACTGGGTGACTGTGAGGAGGAAGCGTAGTTCTAAACAGAAGCCCCGTGTACACCGCCAACCCGTTCACATTTCTAACCATTTTTCCCCACTCGACGACACACCCGCCGAGGATCAAACTCTGGTTATTGGCGACTCTGTTTTGAGAAATGTGAAGTTAGCGACACCAGCAACCATAGTCAATTGTCTTCCGGGGGCCAGAGCAGGCGACATTGAAGGAAATTTGAAACTGCTGGCTAAGGCTAAGCGTAAATTTGGTAAGATTGTAATTCACGTCGGCAGTAATGACACCCGGTTACACCAATCGGAGGTCACTAAAATTAACATTAAATCGGTGTGTAACTTTGCAAAAACAATGTCGGGCTCTGTAGTTTTCTCTGGGCCCCTCCCCAATCGGACCGGGAGTGACATGTTTAGGTGCATGTTCTCCTTGAATTGCTGGCTGTCTGAGTGGTGTCCAAAAAATGAGGTGGGCTTCATAGATAATTGGCAAAGCTTCTGGGGAAAACCTGGTCTTGTTAGGAGAGACGGCATCCATCCCACTTTGGATGGAGCAGCTCTCATTTCTAGAAATCTGGCCAATTTTCTTAAATCCTCCAAACCGTGACTATCCAGGGTTGGGACCAGGAAGCAGAGTTGTAGTCTTACACACCTCTCTGCAGCTTCTCTCCCCCTGCCATCCCCTCATTACGCCATCCCCGTAGAGACGGTGTCTGCTCCCAGACCACCAATAACCAGCAAAAATCTATTTAAGCATAAAAATTCAAAAAGAAAAAATAATATAGCACCTTCAACTGCACCACAGACTAAAACAGTTAAATGTGGTCTATTAAACATTAGGTCTCTCTCTTCTAAGTCCCTGTTAGTAAATGATATAATAATTGATCAACATATTGATTTATTCTGCCTTACAGAAACCTGGTTACAGCAGGATGAATATGTTAGTTTAAATGAGTCAACACCCCCGAGTCACACTAACTGTCAGAATGCTCGTAGCACGGGCCGAGGCGGAGGATTAGCAGCAATCTTCCATTCCAGCTTATTAATTAATCAAAAACCCAGACAGAGCTTTAATTCATTTGAAAGCTTGACTCTTAGACTTGTCCATCCAAATTGGAAGTCCCAAAAACCAGTTTTATTTGTTATTATCTATCGTCCACCTGGTCGTTACTGTGAGTTTCTCTGTGAATTTTCAGACCTTTTGTCTGACTTAGTGCTTAGCTCAGATAAGATAATTATAGTGGGCGATTTTAACATCCACACAGATGCTGAGAATGACAGCCTCAACACTGCATTTAATCTATTATTAGACTCTATTGGCTTTGCTCAAAATGTAAATGAGTCCACCCACCACTTTAATCATATCTTAGATCTTGTTCTGACTTATGGTATGGAAATAGAAGACTTAACAGTATTCCCTGAAAACTCCATTCTGTCTGATCATTTCTTAATAACATTTACATTTACTCTGATGGACTACCCAGCAGTGGGGAATAAGTTTCATTACACTAGAAGTCTTTCAGAAAGCGCTGTAACTAGGTTTAAGGATATGATTCCTTCTTTATGTTCTCTAATGCCATATACCAACACAGTGCAGAGTAGCTACCTAAACTCTGTAAGTGAGATAGAGTATCTCGTCAATAGTTTTACATCCTCATTGAAGACAACTTTGGATGCTGTAGCTCCTCTGAAAAAGAGCTTTAAATCAGAAGTGTCTGACTCCGTGGTATAACTCACAAACTCGTACCTTAAAGCAGATAACCCGTAAGTTGGAGAGGAAATGGCGTCTCACTAATTTAGAAGATCTTCACTTAGCCTGGAAAAAATTACTCATAACCATCCCAAAGACGTATCGTTATCTTTGGCTGCTTTCAGTGATGCCGGTATTTGGTTAGACTCTTTCTCTCCGATTGTTCTGAGTTATTTTCATTAGTTACTTCATCCAAACCATCAACATGTTTATTAGACCCCATTCCTACCAGGCTGCTCAAGGAAGCCCTACCATTATTTAATGCTTCGATCTTAAATATGATCAATCTATCTTTGTTAGTTGGCTATGTACCACAGGCTTTTAAGGTGGCAGTAATTAAACCATTACTTAAAAAGCCATCACTTGACCCAGCTATCTTAGCTAATTATAGGCCAATCTCCAACCTTCCTTTTCTCTCAAAAATTCTTGAAAGAGTAGTTGTAAAACAGCTAACTGATCATCTGCAGAGGAATGGTCTATTTGAAGAGTTTCAGTCAGGTTTTAGAATTCATCATAGTACAGAAACAGCATTAGTGAAGGTTACAAATGATCTTCTTATGGCCTCAGACAGTGGACTCATCTCTGTGCTTGTTCTGTTAGACCTCAGTGCTGCTTTTGATACTGTTGACCATAAAATTTTATTACAGAGATTAGAGCATGCCATAGGTATTAAAGGCACTGCGCTGCGGTGGTTTGAATCATATTTGTCTAATAGATTACAATTTGTTCATGTAAATGGGGAATCTTCTTCACAGACTAAAGTTAATTATGGAGTTCCACAAGGTTCTGTGCTAGGACCAATTTTATTCACTTTATACATGCTTCCCTTAGGTAGTATTATTAGACGGTATTGCTTAAATTTTCATTGTTACGCAGATGATACCCAGCTTTATCTATCCATGAAGCCAGAGGACACACACCAATTAGCTAAACTGCAGGATTGTCTTACAGACATAAAGACATGGATGACCTCTAATTTCCTGCTTTTAAACTCAGATAAAACTGAAGTTATTGTACTTGGCCCCACAAATCTTAGAAACATGGTGTCTAACCAGATCCTTACTCTGGATGGCATTACCCTGACCTCTAGTAATACTGTGAGAAATCTTGGAGTCATTTTTGATCAGGATATGTCATTCAAAGCGCATATTAAACAAATATGTAGGACTGCTTTTTTGCATTTACGCAATATCTCTAAAATCAGAAAGGTCTTGTCTCAGAGTGATGCTGAAAAACTAATTCATGCATTTATTTCCTCTAGGCTGGACTATTGTAATTCATTATTATCAGGTTGTCCTAAAAGTTCCCTAAAAAGCCTTCAGTTAATTCAAAATGCTGCAGCTAGAGTACTGACGGGGACTAGAAGGAGAGAGCATATCTCACCCATATTGGCCTCTCTTCATTGGCTTCCTGTTAATTCTAGAATAGAATTTAAAATTCTTCTTCTTACTTATAAGGTTTTGAATAATCAAGTCCCATCTTATCTTAGGGACCTCGTAGTACCATATCACCCTAATAGAGCGCTTCGCTCTCAGACTGGAGGCTTACTTGTAGTTCCTAGGGTTTGTAAGAGTAGAATGGGAGGCAGAGCCTTCAGCTTTCAGGCTCCTCTCCTGTGGAACCAGCTCCCAATTCAGATCAGGGAGACAGACACCCTCTCTACTTTTAAGATTAGGCTTAAAACTTTCCTTTTTGCTAAAGCTTATAGTTAGGGCTGGATCAGGTGACCCTGAACCATCCCTTAGTTATGCTGCTATAGACTTAGACTGCTGGGGGGTTCCCATGATGCACTGTTTCTTTCTCTTTTTGCTCTGTATGCACCACTCTGCATTTAATCATTAGTGATCGATCTCTGCTCCCCTCCACAGCATGTCTTTTTCCTGGTTCTCTCCCTCAGCCCCAACCAGTCCCAGCAGAAGACTGCCCCTCCCTGAGCCTGGTTCTGCTGGAGGTTTCTTCCTGTTAAAAGGGAGTTTTTCCTTCCCACTGTAGCCAAGTGCTTGCTCATAGGGGGTCGTTTTGACCGTTGGGGTTTTACATAATTATTGTATGGCCTTGCCTTGCAGTGTGGAGCGCCTTGGGGCGGCTGTTTGTTGTGATTTGGCGCTATATAAAAAATTGATTGATTGATTGATTGATAGTCACAGGGTAAACAACAACAAAACAATAACAACAAACCGCGGTGATAATCACAGGGAAAACAACAACACAATAAAAAACCACAGTGATAATCACAGGGAAAACAAAAAACCACAGTGATAATCACAGGGAAAACAACAACACAATAACAAACCATGGTGATAATCACAGGGAAAACAACACAATAACAATAATAATCCACGGTGATAATCACAGGGAAAACAATGACAAAACAACAACCCAACCTGGCTCCTCGCCATATTGCGCTCTGGGCCAGCCGGAGTTCTGCGAAATCCTCACGTTCCCTGAATATATGCTCACGTTGGATCGCACCATTTGTAAGGTCTTCTAACAACGCTAACGCAGCCACTGTTAGTGCCATTTTACGCATCACTGTGTGCATGTTTTTATATCCACCCATATAACTGCAAACCCGTGGGTGTGTTAAATGTTCATCAGTGTGTCTCTGATGTTCCTCATCACTCTGATGACTTCATGTGTTTTCACACTATTAACGTGTCGCCAGAGGAACAACAGCTGTAGAAACGTGTGGACGCCAGCCAGAATTTGTGCACGACGCACTGCACATTTCACTTTTGATACATCTGAAAGTTAGAGTTGAGACAGTCATACGCCATGTACGCAGCCAGGGATGGAACAAAGTCACCATCAAGTCACTTTTAAGTCATGAATCAGCAAGTCCAAAGTCAAGTCTCAAGTCATAATGACTACCAATTGTTTGTACTGACGATCGCTGAAAGAAACTGGATTTATGTCCACATTTAGATGGAAGAGGAATGTGACACTGTCACTGTTGTGTGTTGGGGGGGTGTGGCTGGACATTTTGGTGTTCTTTTCTTTTCTTTGCTCTCCAGGTGGTATGCAAACTGGTTTATTGTCTGTGGAGAAGGTGCTGGCAGAAGAGTCCTTCACCCTCATCAACATGATGTGCAGCACCTGTGGATGGTGCTCACGTGCAGACTTAAAGACTTTCAGCTGAAGCAGATAATGAGATGGCGTTCTGCATTTAAGTCATGTGTGATTCAAGCAGAATTGTGCCTGTGAAGGAGGAAGGGTGAGGGACACATGCTGTCAGCACACATCAGAGGTGATTGATTATCTGAATAATTGTTAACAGCAACTTGGTATTTTGTTACGCAGTATATTTGAACTTTGATGAGAGTTGTGCAGTTTGCTTCTCACTGCCGTGGCATGCGGACTGATGATCCTCCACCTGTTGTGAGAAGCTGCTCATTTACATAAAGCTTGAATTCGGACCTGAATGTGTTGCTGATAGTGTGTGCCTTTTGAAGGATATTAGTTGTAGCTGCTGACTTACCTCACCTTTTCTATCCTTCGCAGTTGGTTTGTCGTGTCCACCTGGGGGGTGTTTGGCGGTGAACGTGGGTCCAGAAGCGCCAGGCTTTGATCCTTTTGGGCGCTGGAGAGCGTGCCGTCCTTCACTCTGCCAGACCGACGCAGTTTTTGTTTGTACACTTTGTTATGCACCAAAGGGGGAAAATAAATTGTTTTGTTATTGGAACCGCTTTCTGGTTGTTTTAGCGCTGGGTTCCGTCAGACGCAGGTCCGCTCCTCAACCCGCGTCGACACATAACAGTCACAGGCCATCGCCTCCTCCAGGGGGAGTCACAGACAGTATCCAGGGATTTGGACCTCGGGCCCTGGACAGGACTAAACTTCTTCAATGTTATAAACCTCATTTATTTGTAAAAAATAATCAAATCCACCATCAACAAAGTGATTTTACAGAAGCCTCGACTTGAAGCTCACACTTAAGTGTCATTGTGTTAGACACAGCAGCTGAGAGTAAAGTCTCACCTGAAGATGTCGCTCCTGCTGTTCCTCTAGGTTTCCAAAGGGGACGCTACTGAGAAGCTGGCTCACCAAGTCGCGGCCAAGGTTGCTGCTCCTGATCGCAGGGTTGAAGAGGCCTCAGGTGACCCTGATGAGGAGGAAAAGGATGAAGCGCACAAAAGTAGCAAAGGCCACGTAAGCGGTAAATATGGTTTTATTTTGCAGGAACTAAAATGAAGAAACACGGCGATCCAGCGTCAGTTCCTGACTGCGATCATTCAGCGAGAGAAGACGAAATGAGCAAAAACACCACATTGCCAAACTCACCACAACGCCAATTTAAGGTCCAGAAAATAGAACATATTTTCATAATTCAGACTCCAGCGTCCAAATACCCTTGCGAAAAGAAAATATATTTACCAATATATTTTGTTTAATATATTGAAATATATTTCAATACATTATTACCTCCAATACATTATATATTGTAAATACATGGATTAATATATTGTTGATACATATATTACACACCATATTATATATTCACAAAATATATTGCAATATATTGTAAAATATACAAATGATTGCCGCTTTCCATATATTGCAATATATTCAAAAATATAAATGCAGAATCTCATATATGGAAATATATTGATAAATGTATTGCATGATATTCTCTAATATACTGCAATATATTTTTGTTTCATAAGGGTAGACATACCATCACATACAATACATAAAACATACGAGGTCTGTTAGAAAAGTATCCGACCTTTTTATTTTTTTCAAAAACCATATGGATTTGAATCACGTGTGATTGCATCAGCCAAGCTTGAACCTTCGTGCGCATGCGTGAGTTTTTTCACGCCTGTCGGTTGCGTCATTCGCCTGTGAGCAGGCTTTGTGTGAGCACTGGTCCACCCCTCTCGGCGGATTTTTATTGCGAATAAATGTCTGAACGATTTGGAGCTTTGCTGCATCAATTTTTTTCCAGAAACTCTGAGAGACCTCCAGGTGGACACCGTTCGGAAAATTAATATGGCTTTCAGGGACGATTTTATGGGGATTAAACAGATTAAGGAGTGATCCAGACGGTTTAAAGACCGCCCACAACTGCTGAGAGCGCGGCGCACTCCCAGCCCCCATCGACAGGCTGACACCCCGCTGGAACAACCAGATCATTTCCAACGTGAAGGCTTTGTTGATCCGGGACCTCGTCTGACTTTCACAAAAAGGCTGAAGATGTGGACATCAGCACTTTTTCGGCACATTCCACCATTACAGGAGTTTTTTTCATGGAAAGAAAAGCAGAGGGACGCGCCACGGAGCCGTTCATAACGCGGGACAAAACCACCTCCGTGTTGATCTCACAGGACGGGTGGATTTCAGATGGATTCCGGTTGCTTTTCAGTCGTGTGATTATCCGATTGTGATTGTGCATGAGCTGGACCTGCCCCAACATGTCCTGGAAGGCTTCATCACGGCGTTGCTTTGCGCCATGCAGCTCCACCATGACGCGCGGAATTCCTCAGCATGTCTGTCTCAATGTGCTGAAAAAATGCTGATGTCCACTCTTTTCACAATTTCTGTGCTAGTCAAACGACATACCGGATCAAGACAGCGTCCAGTTTAGAAATGAACGGCACATTCCACTGTTACAGGAGTTTTTTTCATGGAAAGAGGAGCGGAGGGACGTGCCACGGAGCCATTCATTATGCGGGACAAAACCACCTCGGTGTTGGTCTCACAGGACGGCTTAAAGGTGGATTTCAGACGGCTGTCGGTTGCTTTTCAGTCGTGTGATTATCCGATTGTGATTGTGCATGAGCTGGACATGCCAGAACATGTCGTGGAAGGCTTCATTACAGAGTTGCTTTGCGCCACGCGCGGTGGAGCCGCATGGCGCACGACTGAAAAGCAACCGGAATCCATCTGAAATCCACCTGAAAGCCATCCTGTGAGACCAATATCCCCATAAAATCATCCCTGAAAGCCATATTAATTTTCCGAACGGTGTCCATCTGGAGGTCTCTCACAGTTTCTGGAAAAAAATTGATGCAGCAAAGCTCCAAATCGTTCAGACATTTATGTTGTGTGGGCCGCTGAAGAGGAGGTACTGCTGGCCCACCACCACCAGAGGGCGCCCTGTCTGGAGTGCGGGCTCCAGGCACCAGAGGGCGCTGCCGCCTCACAGGAGCAGCCAGGGTGACAGCTGTCACCCATCACCTGAGACGAGACAGCTGATATCAATCAACAGGGAGGTATATCAGCAGGATGGCATCTCCACCTCATTGCCGAGATATCGCTCTACCAAGGAGGTAACGTATCCAGCCAAACAGATCATCTTTTGACCATTAAATACTTTTTGCCTTTACACAGAAAGAGAAAAGACAGCAGGAGACTGTATTTTGGATAAGTACTCACATTCCTGCACTCACCTGTATTTTCCTGACAAGAGGTGGAGGTGGTGTTTCCACCCTGTGTGTTGCTGGGTGCAGCCGCACCCACACCTGACTGTATCTGTTCCTTGCCAGCAGTACCGGATCCGACGAGCGGAGGCAGTGGCCACCTGGGGTTCGGGACTTGGCGGCTCCAGTATCCCCGGGGTTCGGTGGCAGAGGAAATCGGGTGGTTCCGGTTCGACTCGGACAGACGTCTCCTATCGTCGAGCCTGCCCACACGACACCTTTGGAATTCGGTTACTGCTGTATTTGTAATCTGTTGTGTTTGTTGTGTGAATTCACAACAGTAAAACTTTGTGATTTGACTTTCTCCATTGTCCGTTCATTTGTGCCCCCTGTTGTGGGTCCGTGTTCCTACACTTTCCCAACAATTTACTCGCAATAAAAAATAGACGAGAGGGGTGGATCAGTGCTCACACAAAGCCTGCTCACAGGCGAATGACGCAACCGACAGACGTGAAAAAAACTCACGCATGCACACGAAGGTTCAAGCTTGGCTAATGCAATTCAAATCCATATGGTTTTGAAAAAAATTAAAAGGTTGGATACTTTTCTAACAGACCTCGTATAGTGTAAAAAAGGCATTATATCACCTAACATTAATATATATATATATATATATATATATATATATATATATATATATATATATATATATATATTCCACACTTCCCAAATTACACTGAAGTTGGGATGTTGTGTGATAAAAATATTAATAAATAAGATTTGCAAATCCTCTTCAACCTATATTAAATTGAATACACCACAAAGACAAAAACTTTATTGTTTTTGTGCAAATATTTGCTAATTTTGAAATGGATGCAACATGTTTCAAAAACGCTGGGACAGTGGTATGTTTACCGTGTTACTGTTGTGAAAGTGTAGGTACACGGACCCACAACAGGGGGCGCAAATGAACGGACAATGGAATAAGCAAAAATATAACAATTTAATGTTGTGAATGTGCACAACAGAGCAACAGACAACACAATTGAGATCAACAGTCAATAAGTCACGGTGACGTGTGGGCAGGCTTGAGGATAGAAGACGCCCATCCAGTAAAGAGCCGGATCCCACATGCTTTCCACTGCCACCGGATCTGAAGCACCCCGGAGCCACCAAGCGCTGGGTCCCCAGGTGGCCACTGCCTCCGGCTGTCAGATCGGGTACTGCTGGCAGGAAGAACAGACAGGTGATGGTGGGTGCGTGAACACCCAGCAAACAGTCAGAAAGGATGGGTAACACTTCCACCTCTTAAGCACAGTCACACAGGAACAAAAACGTGCAGCGCTTGAAAGACTACTTATCCGAGGAGCGAAGAACGTCGTCTCCTCCTAGCTTCCAGCTGCTGACCAGTCAAACAGGTACGCCTGCAAATGTTCAGAATGTTGTATGGCACAAAACAACGGCTGAGTGTTTACCTGATTGGTAGACGATTTCTCGGCAGTGAGGTGAAGATGCTGCCCGGCTTTTATGGAGATGTGGTTGTGGTGATGATGAGTGACAGCTGGTGCTGGTGATGACTGCCAGCTGCCACTCCCTGTTGCTCCGGCACCCTCTCGTGCCTGAAGACCGCACTTCAGGCAGGGCGCCCTCTGGTGGTGGGCCAGCAGTACCTCCTCTTCAGCGGCCCACACAACAGTTACATCACCTTTCCTTCTAACAACACTCAGTAAGCGTTTGGGAACTGAGGGCACTAATTGTGAGTGTCATGATTGGGTATAAAAGGAGCATCCTCAAAAGGCTCAGCCGTTCACAAGCAAAGATGGGGTGAGGATCACCACTTTGTGAACAACTGAGTGAAAAAAAATAGTCCAACAGTTTAAGAACAATGTTTCTCAATATTCAATTACAAGGAATTTAGGGATTCCATCATCTACAGTCATATAATATATATATATATATATATATATATATATATATATATATATATATATATATATATATATATATATAATATATAATAGTCATATAATCAGAAGATTCAGAGAATCTGGAGAACTTTCTACACGTAAGCAGCAAGGCCAAAAACCAACACTGAATGCACGTGACCTTCGATCCCTCAGGCGGCACTGCATTAAAAACCAACATCATTGTGTAAAGGATCTTACCGCGTGGGCTCAGGAACACTTCAGAAAACCACTGTCAGTTAACACAGTTTGTCACTACATCTACAAGTACAAGTTAAAACTCTACCATGCAAAGTGAAAGTCAAACATCAACAACATCCAGAAACACTGCCGCCTTGTCTGGGCCTGAGCTCATTTGAAATGGACAGACACAAAGTGGAAAAGTGTGCTGTGGTCTGATGAGTCCACATTTCAAATTGTTTTTGGAAATCATGTATGTCCTGTCCTCTGGACAAAAGAGGAAAAAGACCATCCAGACTGTTACCAGCACAAAGTTCAAAAGCCAGCATCTGTGATGGTATGGGGGTGTGTTAGTGCCCATGGCATGGACAACTTACACATCTGTGATGGCACCATCAATGCTGAAAGGTACATCCAGGTTTTGGAGCAACACATGCTACCATCCAGGCAACGTCTTTTTCAGGGACGTTCCTGCTTATTTCAGCAAGACAATGCCAAGCCACATTCTGCACGTGTTACAACAGCGTGGCTTCGTAGTAAAAGAGTGCAGGTACTAGACTGGCCTGCCTGCAGTCCAGACCTGTCGCCCATTGAAAATGTGTGGCACATTATGAAGAGCAAAATACGACGGAGACCCCGGACTGTTGAACAACTGAACAACTGAAGTCGTACATCAAGTAAGAATGGGAAAGTATTCCACCTACAAAGCTTCAACAATTAGTGTCCTATTAGTGCAGAGGTAGGCAACCTGTTCCAGAAAGAGCCATGAGGGTGCAGGTTTTCTTTGCAGCCACTGACTCCACCAGGTGATTTTACTGATTAACTGATTCCATCTGCTCAAAGTGATATTAATCAGTGAAATCACCTGGTGGAGTCAGTGGCTGCAAAGAAAACCTGCACCCTCATGGCTCTTTCTGGAACAGGTTGCCTACCCCTGTTAATTAGTGTAACACACTGGTAAACATACCACTGTCCCAGCTTTTTTGAAACATGTTGCAGGCATCCATTTCAAAATGAACAAATATTTGCACAAAAACAATACTGGAGACAATCCCAGTATTGCCCCAATTTGGACCATATACATTTGCTAGTACCAATCGAGTGCCGTACAGATCCCCTGTCACTGTCACATGTCTTCCCCTCGAGTCAGAGATGGTCTATAGTGGGATGAAAGGGATACCTTTCCTTACTAAGACGGCTGTGCCCCTGGTTCTATAGTCACTCTTTGAACAGAACGTTTGTCCTATCCAGGACTTCTTTAGCTTTGCAGGCTCCGTTGTTCGGACGTGTGTTTCTTGTAGAAATATAATGTCGGGACTCAAAGATTTTAAATGTGCAAAACTCTGCTGCGTTTCATCGGGTTATATTCCAGCTCAAAAAGTGAGTTTTGCCCACATTCTGTGTATCAGACTTCATTTACCTTAAAACAGAATAAGTATATAAGAAACAAAATTCTCCATTGGTGATTTTTTTTTTCTCTTTTTTTTTTTTGGAGCAACTTTTAAATAAAATTGGAAATAGGTGCATATAAATGAGCATTAGCTAATAGGTTTTTTCTTTGTTTTTTGCATTAGATTTATTTAATTAGCATTATTTTATATAATAATATTATTATAATAATTAATTAACTAATAATATAATGTATTTATGTCATCATTATTATTATTTTTTTATTTTAGATTTGTGTTTTCATATAGACACCCACGGGTCAATGTCACATCCCGCCAATAATGCGGCGCATTGTATGAGGCCCGCCCCCAGTGGCTCCTTCGCTGGCAGCCAATGGGGAGAAGCCCTGGGGCCGTGCTCGCAGCAATGTCCAGCCGCCCGCAGGAGTCCACAGACAAGCAAAAAACATAAATAAAGGCCACATTAATAGTCCTGCATTAAAGGAAGAAAAAGAAAGAGCAAATAAGAGTCACGTGAACTGAGTGGAAACTTTCACTCTCAATGTCTTAAACTATCGACATTATCCATTAGCAGTTAGCTGCTAACTCCTGTTAGCCATCTGCAGCATAGAAAAGGTCCATGTCCTAAGGCTTTAGATTCTTTCGGATAAAGTCAATTGCTACAGATGGGTCCTTGAATCGTTTTTTTTTTTTTTTTTTTTTTTGGGCCTGTCGACGGAGTGATGTGAAGAACAGCAGGGAAGACAATCCCAAATTTGATCCCCTGGCAGTTCCGCAGGAGCTGTTCTTTGAGCATTCATCAACTTTCCCAGTCTTTTGTTGCCACTGTCTCAGCTTTTTTGAAATGTGTTGCAGGCATCCATTTCAAAATGAGCAAATATTTGCACAAAAACAATAAAATTGAGCAGTTTGAACATTAAATATCTAACATCTAATATCTTAATCTAATCTAATATCTTAAGCTGTACCATCTCTGTCTTTGCAGGACTCTGAGGAAGATGTGACTCTCACATCGAAACGTTAGTCCCGTGTACATTTTTGCTTTTGTCTTGCACTTATTTCTGTGTTGCACCAGATATTTTTCTCTTTTATTAAACATCTTGTCTTTGTGGTGTATTCAATTGAATATAGGAGGATAAGAGGATTTGCAAATCATTGTATTCTGTTTTTATTTACATTTCACACAACGTCCCAACTTCAGTGGAATTTGGGTTATATATGTTCCTGTGGAAATTATATGTGAAAAATCAACATAAAACAAACTAGAAGCACTCAGAGAGCGCAAACCTCCACCAAGGCCATAGGGTCACTGACGTCACATGGAATACCCTTTGGCAAAGAGACTTATTCCACATCGTTTCACACATCTATCGTCATGTTTCAGATTCAATGGTTAACTTTCTGGGGTCCGAGGGCTTTTTTTGGACAGTTCACTCACCTGGCATAAATGTTTTATTATTGCTGTTAACAGCTCTCCCTGCATCCCACAATCAAGTTTTATGTCTCTTTTTTTTTCAGGCCAACCTGTACTTTCAGAATATATATGCTATAGTTGTGTTTTATAAGTGTATTAAAGGTTTACAATCAGAAATAAGAAAGGATAAAGTAAAGTGGAAAATAATTTTCACACACATTTATTCAAAACACACAGCAAACTATAATAAACTAGTAACACATCACTCCTAAAAACAATCTTTGGTATGTCACGTGAGGTGAATCTGCCCTATGATTGGATTTTGGAAAACCATGTGACGGTGAACCAATTCCGATTGGACACTCACATTGCTCACGTCATCACACAGCTTCTATGAGGAGTACAAAGATGGTGGACGGTGGCTTGAATGTCTGCGGAGTTAACTTTTCAGCAAAAAAAAAAGTATGTTTCTATCTCATATAATGAAAAAGTTAATTTATAATTTAATAAAGCTTGATCTCAGCCGTCGTATACGACGGCCTCGGTCCCAGAGGCTTAAACCCTTAGATCTTCAGCAAATGTATTTATAAAGAGAAACTACATGAACTACACAAGTTTTTTTTTATTTTCTAAGTTTATTCAATGAGGAGAAACAAATGCTAAATTATTGTTGTGCTGTAACTTAATTTTTGTTCAGCCTTTGTGACCCGTCTTCATGAAATTAGATGCAAAAATGTTGAAATTGGCCCGATCCTGCAATGACTTTGTGGAGTAACACCACTCCGCTTCACGTCGTGGTGTTTTAGACTCCGTGTCGTGCATTCAAACCGTATAATGCATGGCTTCTCATTGTTTAATCCTTACATAATGCTGAATTTATGAGGAAATGATTGTTGTACAAAAGCTTCAGATATCTGTCACTGAAAGAGATGATGACTGGAGGCAGTTTGAAGCAGAAATGAGGTGTTAATCCGTGATCCGCGTCATCAGGGGGCATCGATTTTTAGGGGGACCGTTTGGCCGGCGACAGTGGTCTTTGTTGCTTACAAATGCTTAGTTGACAAAACTGATCATATTGAAATGACAAATTTCCAAAGGAAAATAACAGGAAACTACAGCAAATCTTCGAACGGATTTAATCCACCAAAACTGGTGTTACATTTATACAGAGGACATTGATCAATCATATGAATCATTCATCTCCATTATTTCCATTTTATAGGATAAACATTGTCCACTGATGTTAAATGTTGGTAATAAGCAAAACAGATAAACCTTTGATCACTAAGAGACTGCTGAATCCATGTAAAAAGAAAAACGTTTTGTACAAGCACTTATTAAAACTCAGACCAATTGAAGCTGAGAATAAATATAAGACATATAAAAACAAGCTGACCAATATTATGTGATCTTGCAAAAGGCAGTATTACAGTGATCTGTTGGAAAAAAAACATTAAAGGTACTTGGAAGCTCATAAATGAAATCATCAAAAATAAAAAACTTATCCAACATATTTTTACACAAATACTGATACAATTGTTAAGGAAAAGAAAGCTATAGTAGATCATTTTAATGATTATTTTGCTAATGTGGGGAAAAATGTAGCAAACTCAATTGTACCTTCTAATATGTGTTCTTGGGATAACGGGACAACAAGGAATAACCTTTTGGACTCAGTGTTTATCAGAGAAACTGCTGAATATGAAATAATTGGCATAGTTCATAAACTAAAGGGAAAAAAATCTACTGATTGCGATCATTTCAATAAGTTTTTGAAAAAAAATTATTGATCGTGTCGCTAAACCTTTGACTTACATTTGTAATTTGTCATTAATGACTGGGAGATTTCCTTCTAAAATGAAAATGGCTCAAGTGGTACCGCTGGTGACAAATATCTTCTTTCAAACTACAGGCCAATCTCACTGTTACCTCAATTTTCAAAAATTCTGGAAAAGTAGTCATTAAGAGGTTAAATGATTTTATATCCAAACATCACATACTAAATGAGCAGCAATATAGATGTAGAAAAAAAAAAATCGTACTACTTCATTGGCGGTAAATGATTTTGTGGAACAAATTATGAATGCAATTGAAAACAAACAATACAACCCCTGGCAATAATTATGGAATCACCGGCCTCGGAGGATGTTCATTCAGTTGTTTAATTTTGTAGAAAAAAAGCAGATCACAGACATGACACAAAACTAAAGTCATTTCAAATGGCAACTTTCTGGCTTTAAGAAACACTACAAGAAATCAGGAAAAAAAAAAATTGTGTCAGTAACGGTTACTTTTTTAGACCAAACAGAGGGGAAAAAAATATGGAATCTAACTAACACCTGCATCAAATCAGATCTGCTCGTTAGTCTGCATCTAAAAAGGAGTGATCACACCTTGGAGAGCTGTTGCACCAAGTAGACTGACATGAATCATGGCTCCAACACGAGAGATGTCAATTGAAACAAAGGAGAGGATTATCAAACTCTTAAAAGAGGGTAAATCATCACGCAATGTTGCAAAAGATGTTGGTTGTTCACAGTCAGCTGTGTCTAAACTCTGGACCAAATACAAACAACATGGGAAGGTTGTTAAAGGCAAACATACTGGTAGACCAAGGAAGACATCAAAGCGTCAAGACAGAAAACTTAAAGCAATATGTCTCAAAAATCGAAAATGCACAACAAAACAAATGAGGAACGAATGGGGGGAAACTGGAGTCAACGTCTGTGACCGAACTGTAAGAAACCGCCTAAAGGAAATGGGATTTACATACAGAAAAGCTAAATGAAAGCCATCATTAACACCTAAACAGAAAAAAAACAAGGTTACAATGGGCTAAGGAAAAGCAATCGTGGACTGTGGATGACTGGATGAAAGTCATATTCAGCGATGAATCTCGAATCTGCATTGGGCAAGGTGATGATGCTGGAACTTTTGTTTGGTGCAGTTCCAATGAGATTTATAAAGATGACTGCCTGAAGAGAACATGTAAATTTCCACAGTCATTGATGATATGGGGCTGCATGTCAGGTAAAGGCACTGGGGAGATAGCTGTCATTACATCATCAATAAATGCACAAGTTTACGTTGATATTTTGGACACTTTTCTTATCCCATCAATTGAAAGGATGTTTGGGGATGATGAAATCATTTTTCAAGATGATAATGCATCTTGCCATAGAGCAAAAACTGTGAAAACATTCCTTGCAAAAAGACACATAGGGTCAATGTCATGGCCTGCAAATAGTCCGGATCTTAATCCAATTGAAAATCTTTGGTGGAAGTTGAAGAAAATGGTCCATGACAAGGCTCCAACCTGCAAAACTGATCTGGCAACAGCAATCAGAGAAAGTTGGAGCCAGATTGATGAAGAGTACTGTTTGTCACTCATTAAGTCCATGCCTCAGACTGCAAGCTGTTAGAAAAGCCAGAGGTGGTGCAACAAAATACTAGTGATGTGTTGGAGCGTTCTTTTGTTTTTCATAATTCCATCATTTTTTCCTCAGAATTGAGTGAGTCCATATTTTTTTCCCTCTGCTTGGTCTAAAAAAGTAACCGTTACTGACCTCCACAATTTTTTTCTTGATTTCTTATAGTGTTTCTTAAAGCCAGAAAGTTGCCATTTGAAATGACTTTAGTTTTGTGTCATGTCTGTGATCTGCTTTTTTTCTACAAAATTAAACAACTGAATGAACATCCTCCGAGGCCGGTGATTCCAGCATTTTTGCCAGGGGTTGTATACCGTAGGGGTTTGTTTTGACCTACAGAAAGCATTTGATACCATAGATCACACCTTATTATTGGATATATTATGGAGGTATGGTATCAGAGGTTTAGCTCACGATTGGATAGCAAGTTATCTCCACAAAAGGTATTAAAGTGTTCATATTGGTTGGATAAATTCTGAATTTTTGAAGTGCATTTGTGGGGTGCCCCAGGGCTCAGTCCTTGGGGCTTTGTTGTTTCTTTTATATATTCATGACATATGTTTAGTTTCTAAATTTGTGAGTTGCATTTTATTTGCTGATGACACGACTGTGTTTTGTAGTGGGGGTTTGGGACAGGTTCTAGACATGATGGAGAGGGAACTACAGAAATTCAAAGAATAGTTTGTTTCAAATAAATTAGCACTTCATTTTGGTAAAACAACATGTATTATATTTGGAAATGAACCCAGGAATTTATGTAGGAATTGACTAGTGCACGATATTGATATTGAAATTGAACTTATAAATGAAACCAAATTTCTTCTAAGTTCAGTGATTAATTTATATTTTGAATTAGTTACAATTCAAAATATACATATATGAGTATATGGTATGTATATATATGTATTTTTGGATTGTTGGATTGTTTTCTTTGTGAGATGATTTTGTTTTTTGGGGTCTATACATACTGAATAAATTAGTTAATTCATATACATATATATATATATATATATATATATATACATACACTGCGATTTTGCAAGTTCTCCCACTTAGAAATCATGGAGGGGTCTGAAATTTTCATCTTAGGTGCATGCCCACTGTGAGAGACATAATCAAAAAAAAAAAAAAAAAAAACGGAAATCACAATGTATGATTTTTTTTTTTTAATAATTTATTTGTATGTTACTGCTGCAAATAAGTATTTGAACACCTGTGAAAATCAATGTTAATATTTGGTACATGATATGATGTTTCCACCCCCATGCTTCACGGTTGGGATGGTTTTCTTGGGGTTGTTCTCATCCTCTAAACATGGTAAGTGGAGTTGATTCCAAAAAGCTCTATTCTGGTCTCATCTGACCACATGACCTTCTCCCATGCCTCCTCTGGATCATCCAGATGGTCACTGGTGAACTTCAAACGGGCCTGGACATGTGCTGGCTTGAGCAGGGGGACCTTGCTGCCCTGCAGGATTTTAAACCATGACAGCATCATGTGTTACTAATGTAATCTTTGTGACTGTGGTCCCAGCTCTCTTCAGGTCATTGACCAGGTCCTCCTGTGTAGTTCTGAGCTTTCTCAGAATCATCCTTACCCCACAAAGTTTGATCTTGCATGGAATCCCAGACCGAGGGAGATTGACAGTCATCTTGTGTTTCTTCCACTTTCTAATAAATAATCATAACAGTTGTTGTCTTCTACCAAGCTGCTTGTCTGTTGTCCTGTAGTCCATCCCAGCCTTGTGCAGGTCTACAGTTTTGTCCCTGGTGTCCTTAGACAGCTCTTTGGTCTTGGCTATGGTGGACAGGTTGGAGTGTGATTGATTGATTGTGTGAACAGGTGTCTTTTATACAGGTAACAAGTTCAAACAGGTTGCTGGGAAGGTGTCGTAGCACAGACCCACAACAGGGGGCGCAAATGAACAGACAATGAGTAAGCCAAAAGGTGCTTGGAGTGCGGGCTCCAAGCAGGGCGCCCTCTGGTGGTGGTGGGCCAGCAGTACCTCCTCTTCAGCGGCCCACACAACAGGACCCCCCCCTCAACGGGCGCCTCCTGGCGTCCGACCAGGCTTGTCCGGATGTCTTGCGTAGAAATCGGCCAGGAGGGCCGGGTCCAGGATGAAGCTCCTCTTCACCCAGGAGCGTTCCTCAGGTCCATACCCCTCCCAGTCCACCAGATATTGGAACCCCCGGCCCTTACGACAGACGTCCAGGAGCCTGCAAACTGTCCAGGCAGGCTCCCCGTCAATGAGCCGGGCAGGAGGCGGCGTAGGTCCCGGAGTACAGAGGGGCGAGGTGTGGTGTGGCTTGAGACGGGAAACGTGAAAAACAGGGTGAATCCGCAGTGAAGCCGGGAGTTGAAGCTTCACTGCGGCCGGGTTGATGATCCTGAGGATCTTGAAGGGTCCTATAAACCTGTCTTTCAAGTTCGGGGAGTCGACACACAAAGGGATGTCCTTGGTCGAGAGCCACACCTCCTGCCCGGGCTGGTATGTGGGGGCCGGGGAACGCCAGCGGTCCGCATGGGCCTTGGCCCTCATCCGGGCCTTTAACAGGGCAGAGCGGGCGGTCCGCCACACCTGGCGGCACCTCCTGAGGTGGGCCTGGACCGAGGGCACACCGACCTCTCCCTCCACCAGCGGGAACAATGGGGGCTGGTACCCCAAACATGCCTCAAAAGGGGAGAGGCCGGTAGCAGACGAAACTTGGCTGTTATGGGCGTACTCGATCCAGGCCAGATGGTGACTCCAGGCCGCCGGATGCGCGGAGGTGACGCATCGAAGGGCCTGCTCCAGCTCCTGGTTGGCCCGCTCTGCCTGGCCGTTTGGGGGTGGTACCCGGACGAGAGACTCACGGTAGCCCCCAGCTCCTTACAGAAACTCTTCCACACCTGCGAAGAGAACTGGGGACCACGATCTGAAACGATGTCCGATGGTATCCCATGCAGCCGCATGACGTGGTGGACCAGGAGGTCTGCCGTCTCCTGGGCCGTCGGGAGCTTCGGGAGGGCCACGAAGTGGGCCGCCTTGGAGAACCGGTCCACTATCGTGAAAATCACGGTGTTGCCCTGGGACGGCGGGAGGCCCGTGATGAAGTCCAGGCCGATGTGAGACCAGGGGCGATGAGGCACCGGCAGGGGTTGGAGGAGTCCCGTAGTCCTCCGATGGGCTGCCTTGCCCCTGGCGCAGATGGTACAGGCCTGGACGTAGTCCCGGACGTCGGTTTCCAGGGACGCCCCCCCGAAAGCGCTGCTGGACCACTGCCACGGTCCTACGCACTCCGGGATGACAGGAGAGCTTGGACCCGTGACAGAAGTCCAATACGGCAGCTCTTGCCTCTGGTGGGACGTACAGTTTGTTCTTGGGGCCAGTTCCCTGGTCCGGGCTCCTTGTCAGGGCCTCCCGGACGGTCTTCTCCACGTCCCAGGTGAGGGTGGCCACGACAGTGGACTCGGGGATGATGGTCTCGGTAGGGTTCGACAGCCCCGCTTTGGCTTCTCCTTCGTGCACCCGGGACAATGCATCTGATTTTTGGTTCTTGGTCCCGGGGCGGTACGTGATCTGGAAGTCAAAGCGCCCGAAGAACAGAGACCAGCGGGCTTGCCTGGGGTTCAGCCGCTTGGCGGTCCGGATGTACTCCAGGTTCCGATGGTCCGTGAAAACCGTGAAGGGCAACGATGCCCCCTCCAGCAGGTGTCTCCACTCTTCAAGAGCCTCCTTCACTGCGAGGAGCTCCCGATTGCCGACGTCATAGTTCCGTTCAGCTGGGGTCAACCTGCGGGAATAAAAGGCACAAGGATGGAGAACTTTATCAGTCTCCACGCTCTGGGACAGCACGGCTCCCATCCCTGAGTCAGAGGCGTCCACTTCTACTACGTACTGGCGATCAGGATCAGGCTGCACCAGAACTGGTGCAGTCGAGAACCGGCGTTTCAACTCCTGGAACGTGGCTTCGCACCGATCCGACCAGGCGAAGTGGACCTTGGTGGAGGTCAGGGCAGTCAGGGGGCTAACTACCTGACTGTAACCTTTAATGAACCTCCTGTAAAAATTTGCAAAGCCGAGGAACTGCTGTAGTTTCCTGCAGCTTGTTGGTTGGGGCCAATCTCTCACCGCCGCAACCTTGGCCGGATCAGGGGCGACGGAGTTGGAGGAGATGATGAACCCCAGGAAGGACAAAGAAGTGCGGTGGAACTCGCACTTCTCGCCCTTCACAAACAGCCGGTTCTCCAACAACCGCTGTAGGACCTGACGTACATGCTGGACATGGGTCTCAGGGTCCGGGGAAAAGATGAGTATATCGTCCAGATATACGAAGACGAACCGATGCAGGAAGTCCCGCAAGACGTCATTTACCAAAGCTTATATATATATATATATATACAGTTTTCACCAAATTAAATATTTGTTCCATTGAAATAATGTAAAAACATTCATTATTTGTTTTATATAATGGCTAAAATAGATTCTTGTCATTTTATATGATATTAATTTACAAAAAACAGAATATGTTTTGGTTGCTCCTCAGTGCAGTGAAACAAATAACGCCAGAAATTAATCCAGCGTTGGCGCGTCACTGCTACTTTGACATCAACAATCCCATCCAAATGTTAATTAGGAGTCCAAAAATAATCCTGACAATGAAGTCCACCATGCCGTGTATCAGATCGTCATCTGTCAGCAAAACAAACTCCGCCATGTTTGATTTAGAGCTAAGCACCGCCCGGATTGTGTGAGCACGCACCTCGTGTGTATGTGTGTGCACGTGTGTGCACGTGTGTGTGTCTAGGTGTTTACAGTGGTATGCAAAAGTTTGGGCCCCCCTGATAATTTTCATGATTTTCCTTTATAAATCATTGGTTGTCTGGATCAGAAATTTCAGTTAAATATATCATATAGCAGACAAACACAGTGATATTTGAGAAGTGAAATGATGTTTCTAGTATTTACAGAAAGTGTGCAATAATTATTTAAACAAAATTAGGCAGGTACATAAATTTGGGCACCCTTGTCATTTTATTGATTTGAATACATTTAGCACTAATTATGGGAACACAAAATTGGTTTGTAAGCTTACTGACCCTTGACCTCCTTACACATGTGAATCCAATCATGACAAAGGGTATTTAAGGTGGTCATTAGTAAATGTTTCCCCTCTTTGCATCTCTTCTAATGACTGGCAACATGGGAGCCTCTAAACAACTGTCAAATGACCTGAAAACAAAGATTATTCAACATCATGGTTTAGTGGAAGGATACAAAAAGCTATCTCAGAGATTTCAGCTGTCAGTTTCCACTGTGAGGAACATAGTGAGGAAAGGGAAGACCGCAGGCACAGTACTAGTTAAGGCCTGAAGTGGCAGGCCAAGAAAAATCTCAGATAAGCTGACGTGAAGGATGGTGAGAACAGTCATAGACAACGCACAGACCTGCTCCAAAGACCTACAACATGCTCTTGCTGCAGATAGTGTCTCTGTGCATCGTTCAACTATACAGTGCACTTTGCACAAAGAGGTGCTGTATGATGCTGTAATGCAGAGGAAACCTTTTCTGTGTACACGCCACAGAGTCACTTGAGGTATGCTAAAGCACATTTGGACAAGCCAGCTTCATTTTGGAATAAGGTGCTATGGACTGATGAAAGTAAAATTGAGTTATTTGGACATAACAAGGGGCGGTATGCATGGCTGAAAAAGAACACCATTCCAAGAAAAACACTTGCTACCTAGAGTAAAATTTGGAGGTGGTTCCATCATGCTGTGGGGCTGTGTGGCCAGTGCAGGTACTGGGAATCTTGTTAAAGTTGAGGGTCACATGCAAGTTGTGACGGAGCTGGATCTTTCAACAAAGCAATGACCCTACACACTGCTCAAAATCTACTAAGGCATTCATGCAGAGGAACAAGTACAAAGTTCTGGAATGGCCATCTCAGTCCCCAGACCTGAATATTATTGAAAATCTGTGGTGTGATTTTCAGGGGACTATCCATGCTCGGAAACCAACAAACCTGACTGAACTGGAGATGTTTTATAAAGAATATTGGTCCAAAATACAACCCCTGGCAAAAATGATGGAATCACCGGCCTCGGAGGATGTTCATTCAATTGTTTAATTTTGTAGAAAAAAAGCAGATCACAGACATGACACAAAACTAAAGTCATTTCAAATGGCAACTTTCTGGCTTTAAGAAACACTATAAGAAATCAGGATAAAAAATTGTGGCAGTCAGTAACGGTTACTTTTTTAGACCAAGCAGAGGGAAAAAAATATGGACTCACACAATTCTGAGGAATAAATGATGGAATCATGAAAAACAAAAGAACGCTCCAACACATCACTAGTATTTTGTTGCACCACCTCTGGCTTTTCTAACAGCTTGCAGTCTCTGAGGCATGGACTTAATGAGTGTCAAACAGTACTCTTCATCAATCTGGCTCCAACTTTCTCTGATTGCTGTTGCCAGATCAGCTTTGCAGGTTGGAGCCTTGTCATGGACCATTTTCTTCAACTTCCACCAAAGATTTTCAATTGGATTAAGATCCGGACTATTTGCAGGCCATGACATTGACCCTATGTGTCTTTTTGCAAGGAATGTTTTCACAGTTTTTGCTCTATGGCAAGATGCATTATCATCTTGAAAAAAGATTTCATCATCCCCAAACATCCTTTCAATTGATGGGATAAGAAAAGTGTCCAAAATATCAACGTAAACATGTGCATTTATTGATGATGTAATGACAGCCATCTCCCCAGTGCCTTTACCTGACATGCAGCCCCATATCATCAATGACTGTGGAAATTTACATGTTCTCTTCAGGCAGTCATCTTTATAAATCTCATTGGAACAGCACCAAACAAAAGTTCCAGCATCATCACCTTGCCCAATGCAGATTCGAGATTCATCACTGAATATGACTTTCATCCAGTCATCCACAGTCCACGATTGCTTTTCCTTAGCCCATTGTAACCTTGTTTTTTTCTGTTTAGGTGTTAATGATGGCTTTCATTTAGCTTTTCTGTATGTAAATCCCATTTCCTTTAGGTGGTTTCTGACAGTTCGGTCACAGACGTTGACTCCAGTTTCCTCCCATTCGTTCCTCATTTGTTTTGTTGTGCATTTTCGATTTTTGAGACATATTGCTTTAAGTTTTCTGTCTTGACGCTTTGATGTCTTCCTTGGTCTACCAGTATGTTTGCCTTTAACAACCTTCCCATGTTGTTTGTATTTGGTCCAGAGTTTAGACACAGCTGACTGTGAACAACCAACATCTTTTGCAACATTGCATGATGATTTACCCTCTTTTAAGAGTTTGATAATCCTCTCCTTTGTTTCAATTGACATCTCTCGTGTTGGAGCCATGATTCATGTCAGTCCACTTGGTGCAACAGCTCTCCAAGGTGTGTTCACTCCTTTTTAGATGCAGACTAACGAGCAGATCTGATTTGATGCAGGTGTTAGTTTTGGGGATGAAAATTTACAGGGTGATTCCATAATTTATTCCTCAGAATTGAGTGATTCCATAGTTTTTTCCTCTGCTTGGTCTAAAAAAGTAACTGTTACTGACTGCCACAATCTTTTTTCCTGATTTCTTATAGTGTTTCTTAAAGCCAGAAAGTTGCCATTTGAAATGACTTTAGTTTTGTGTCATGTCTGTGATCTGCTTTTTTTCTACAAAATTAAACAACTGAATGAACATCTTCCGAGGCCAGTGATTCCATAATTATTGCCAGGGGTTGTACTTTCTACCAGAATCCAGACTATATAGGAAGCGTTTAGAGGCTGTTATTTCTGCAAAAGGAGGAGCTACTAAATATTAATGTATTTTTTCTGTTGGGGTGCCCAAATTTACGCCCCTGCTTAGTTGCTCCAATTTCAGCAAAAAAATTATGCAAATTATTGGTTGAAATAAAAGGATCAATACATGGAATAGTTTTGACTGTGTTGAATGCTTTGTCTCCAAAGTAAAGGTCAAACAAGGTCAAACTTCATTGAATTCTATGACATGTGACATATGTTACCCTGTAACATGATTACTGAGCATGACAGATGGTGCAAACTAGTCCTTTTTAGAACCCTATTAACCCAAACAATAATTTCCATAATTCTTTACTGAAACTGGAGCAACTGTAACTTTAGACCCCTGTACAAACTGACAGGGGTCAATGGTGACCTTTGTCACCATTTTTGCTGTTTTGACCCCGTAACTCCAGAACATTCTGTCATAGATAGTCTCAACTATACATTTTGGAATCGTTATGATCAGACAAATAATATGATACAGTTTTCAACATGAATGGAGCATTTTTAAAGTTTGACCTCTGTGCAATTCTTCATTGACCCCTACGTGGCTACAGCTACCACCCTGGGATGGCTATCATACATTTTTGTGTAGGCCATGATACACTGAGGCTGGATTCTAAGTGCTGTTTTTTTCCCCTTAAGTGGTACCAAAAACCTGCTTGGCCCATGGACTATAAAGAGCCTTGTGCACAACGACCACAAAACACTCCAAGCTATCGTTGATGTTAAAGGGGGCAACGCACGGTATTAAAAAAAGGGGGATGTAAACTTTTGATCAGGGTCATTTGGGTAGTTTGTTGTCATTATGATTTAAAAAAGAGTAAACACAACTGTTTGACAATAAATGCCTTCACCCAACCAGCAACCACTAACCATGAGTGACAAAAAAGTGGTATCATGGTGGTGGTATCATTCATATTCTCTGAAAAATGGCCAAAAAAATATGTAAACTATGTAAGTATGTAAACATATAACGTATGTAAACTTATGAACACAACACTGTATATACGAGGTCTATTAGAAAAGTATCCGACCTTATTATTTTTTTCAAAAACCATATGGATTTGAATCACGTGTGATTACATCAGACATGCTTGAACCCTCGTGGGCATGCGAGAGTTTTTTCACGCCTGTCGGTTACGTCATTCGCCTGTGGGCAGTCTTTGAGTGAGGAGTCGTCCACCCGCTCGTCGATTTTTTTCATTGTTTAGGAATGGCTCAGAGACTGTTGCTTTGTTTGATCAAAATTTTTTCAAAACTGTAAGGCACAACTGAGTGGACACCATTCGATAAATTCAGCTGGTTTTCGGTAAAAATTTTAACGGCTGATGAGAGATTTTAGTCTGTAAGTGTCGCTTTAAGGACGGTCCACGGCGCCTGACGGTGATCTGCGCTTCGAGGCGGCAGCGTCTCGCCGTTTCAAGTTGAAAACTTCCACATTTCAGGCTCTGTTGACCCAGTAAGTCGTCAGAGAACAGAGAACTTTCAGAAGAAGTCGGCATGAGGAGTTTATTCGGACATTCCATTGTTAACGGACATTTTGTAATGAAAGAACGTGCGGGCAGAGTCGCATGTCGGGCCGGACCCGACCGCGGGGGGTCGCGACAGGAAAAACACCTCCGTTGGAAACCTTAACGGGCAAGTTGGAACATGCCCAAGCTGTTAAACAATTTCTCAGATACTCACTTGTTGAAAGCCATCAAAAGCCGCCTGAATTTTACAAATGGTTTTCAACACGGAGGTGTTTTTCCTGTCGCAGCGCACACAGATTTGCGCGCACGTCTTTCATTAAAAAATGTCCTTAAACAGTGGAATGTCCGCATAAAGTCCTCATGCCGGCCTCTTCTGAATCTTCTCTGTTCTCTCACGACGTCCTGGGTGAATTAAGCCTTAAATTAGGATGTTTCAGGTCGAAACAGGCCGACGACGGCGCCTGGAAGCGCTGCGCAGCTATTCAGACAAAGAGATTCCGACAGGCGGGGTGGAGCACTCCTCACTCAAGGCCTGCCCACAGGCAAATGACGTCACCGACACGTGTGAAAAAACTCACGCATGTGCACGAGGGTTCAAGCATGTCTGACGTAAAAACATATGAATCAAATCCATTTATTTTTTGAAAAAAATAAAAAGGACCACTTTTTTCATCACAGACCTCGTATATATATATATATATATATATATATATATATATATATATATATATATATATATATATATATATATATATATAAACAGCTGTGTGGATCCTTGTCATTTGATTGGTGCTTCGTCCCATTTGTGCTGCATTAAATTTAGAGTGCAAATTTGGTTCCATACATACATCTCCAGTCACAGACAGTGACAGACTAACGTCTCTCCAGTCACAGACAGTCACAAACTAACCCCTCTCCAGTCACAGACAGTGACAGACTAACCCCTCTCCAGTCACAGACAGTGACAGACTAACCCCTATCCAGTCACAGTCACAAACTAACATCTCTCCAGTCACAGACAGTCACAGACTAACATCTCTCCAGTCACAGACAGTGACAAACTAACATCTCTCCAGTCACAGACAGTGACAGACTAACATCGCTCCAATCACAGACAGTGACAGACTAACCCCTCTCCAGTCACAGACAGTGACAGGCTAACCTCTCTCCAGTCACAGACAGTGACAGGCTAACCCCTCTTCAGTCACAGACAGTGACAGACTAACCCCTCTCCAGTCACAGGCTAACCCCTCTCCAGTCACAGACAGTCACAGGCTAACATCTCTCCAGTCACAGACAGTCACAAACTAACCCCTATCCAGTCACAGACAGTGACAGACTAACCCCTCTCCAGTCACAGACAGTGACAGACTAACCCCTATCCAGTCACAGACAGTCACAAACTAACATCTCTCCAGTCACAGACAGTGACAGACTAACATCTCTCCAGTCACAGACAGTGACAGACTAACCCCTCTCCAGTCACAGACACTGACAGACTAACATCGCTCCAGTCACAGACAGTGACAGACTAACCCCTCTCCAGTCACAGACACTGACAGACTAACATTGCTCCAGTCACAGACAGTGACAGACTAACATCTCTCCAGTCACAGACAGTGACAGACTAACCCCTCTCCAGTCACAGACAGTCACAAACTAACATCGCTCCAGTCACAGACAGTGACAGACTAACCCCTCTCCAGTCACAGACAGTCACAAACTAACATCTCTCCAGTCACAGACAGTCACAGACTAACATCGCTCCAGTCACAGACAGTGACAGACTAACCCCTCTCCAGTCAGAGTGACAGACTAACCCCTCTCCAGTCACAGACAGTCACAGGCTAACCCCTCTCCAGTCACAGACACTGACAGACTAACATCGCTCCAGTCACAGACAGTGACAGACTAACCCCTCTCCAGTCACAGACAGTGACAGGCTAACCCCTCTCCAGTCACAGACAGACTAACCTCTCTCCAGTCACAGACACTGACAGACTAACATCTCTCCAGTCACAGACAGTGACAGACTAACCCCTCTCCAGTCACAGACAGTCACAAACTAACATCTCTCCAGTCACAGACAGTGACAGACTAACATCGCTCCAGTCACAGACAGTGACAGACTAACCCCTCTCCAGTCACAGACAGACTAACCTCTCTCCAGTCACAGACACTGACAGACTAACATCTCTCCAGTCACAGACAGTGACAGACTAACCCCTCTCCAGTCACAGACAGTCACAAACTAACATCTCTCCAGTCACAGACAGTGACAGACTAACATCGCTCCAGTCACAGACAGTGACAGACTAACCCCTCTCCAGTCAGACAGTGAGACTAACCCCTCTCCAGTCACAGACAGTCACAGGCTAACCCCTCTCCAGTCACAGACACTGACAGACTAACATCGCTCCAGTCACAGACAGTGACAGACTAACCCCTCTCCAGTCACAGACAGTGACAGGCTAACCCCTCTCCAGTCAGACACTGACAGACTAACATCGCTCCAGTCAGACAGTGACAGACTAACCCATCTCCAGTCACAGACAGTCACAAACTAACCCCTCTCCAGTCACAGACCCAGACTAGAGTGCCTTGATTGAGAAAGCGGCGTCAACTCAGAACGTGGCGTCATTTTGGTTCCAACTGCGCTGAACTACTGAATGAACCTTTAATGTTTCCAACATTTTTAAAATCCTTTAACCGCAAACAGAAACACATCCAGGTCCAGGTGCTATCAAAATAATATAAAAATAGTTAAGATATCAAATTTATAAGTTATGATGATTTATTTAATTAATTTAAAGCCTGATTTATGCGTCTGCAGCTCTGTAACTCTGTGTCATACAACGACGTGTGTGACAGTTTTAAAGTTCTCTGTCTCTGGATTTTGCTTTATTCTGGACTAATTTGACCCTCAATAAGTTTTTCTTTCTACAATCATCACCTCCAAATCAAAGGGAAGCTGAACATTTTCCTCTTTTACTGACTTTGTGCTGTAAATGTGATGAGGACTTTTCTGATCCGTTTATCAGCGTGTAAACTGTAAAACTGTTAAAATATGAAGCAGTGAAAGCAGCAAAGTGTCAAATCACAGCCTTTTGCTGCGTCTGATTTAACAGGTTCACGTCAGGCTGCAGGTCCGAGTCTGAACACGGTGTGAAAAAATAAACGGTTGGACTTTTAATAACGTAAATGTCTCCGGTCCCACATGTGAGGGGTTTAATGGAAATACATTGTGATTGGACGAGACATTTTATCAGATGTGAGTGAAAAATCTGTTATATACGATGTTTATTCCATGGAAAACAATACAAAAACTTTAGGACTTTTTTGTCTGGTGACTGTGAATATCTGGTTTATACGATGACGGTTTAGGTGAGTTTTACTGGACATGGGACTGAACAATAAATTGACCTCTCAAAGCTTTGATGATGAAGTCGCTTCATCCCACACGCTGACTTTATTTTACCAAATGTTTCTTCTGTTCAGATCTGAAGTGAATCTGTACATCTTGAAGCCCTTGTTGTGTCTATTTGTGCCTCCAAACGAACAACCCGACATTTTCAGAGAATAAATGAATAAAATAGCTGATTTACATACAGACACATTAACAGTCAACACTGTTTTGGAACCAAGATGGCTCCAGGAGTCACGTGACTGATTTTTTTCAACTCGTCATGTTGCCACTCTCTCTATCAAGGCACACTAACACAGACTAATGTCTCTCCAGTCACAGACACAGGAACCTGTCAGAGTGGTCTTGATGGCTTCCCTCACTCATCTCCTTTGTGCACTTAGTTTTTCAGGTCTGTGCACATGTAACTGAATATTTTGTGTTGTATTTAAATTTATTTCCATTTTTACTTTTATTCTTGCATGTTTGATATCATTTTTCTCATAAAACAGAATTAAAAAGAAAAGGATGTGATTTGTTCCAAATTCATCAAATAAAATAATAATAAATTAATGAGATCAATCAATCAATCAATCAATTTTTTTATATAGCGCCAAATCACAACAAACAGTTGCCCCAAGGCGCTTTATATTGTAAGGCAAGGCCATACAATAATTACGGAAAAACCCCAACAGTTAAAACGACCCCCTGTGAGCAAGCACTTGGCTAACAGTGGGAAGGAAAAACTCCCTTTTAACAGGAAGAAACCTCCAGCAGAACCAGGCTCAGGGAGGGGCAGTCTTCTGCTGGGACTGGTTGGGGCTGAGGGAGAGAACCAGGAAAAAGACATGCTGTGGAGGGGAGCAGAGATCAATCACTAATGATTAAATGCAGAGTGGTGCATACAGAGCAAAAAGAGAAAGAAACAGTGCATCATGGGAACCCCCCAGCAGTCTACGTCTATAGCAGCATAACTAAGGGATGGTTCAGGGTCACCTGATCCAGCCCTAACTATAAGCTTTAGCAAAAAGGAAAGTTTTAAGCCTAATCTTAAAAGTAGAGAGGGTGTCTGTCTCCCTGATCTGAATTGGGAGCTGGTTCCACAGGAGAGGAGCCTGAAAGCTGAAGGCTCTGCCTCCCATTCTACTCTTACAAACCCTAGGAACTACAAGTAAGCCTGCAGTCTGAGAGCGAAGCGCTCTAATGGGGTAATATGGTACTACGAGGTCCCTAAGATAAGATGGGACCTGATTATTCAAAACCTTATAAGTAAGAAGAAGAATTCACCTGAAGATTCACCTGAAGGTTTTTTTTTCTCTTCCAGGAGCAGAACACCGTATGTCAGCTGAGACCTCAAGGACCTCAAGGACCCCGTGGACCGAGACCAGGAACACCCAGGAACCAGAGAGACCAGGAACACCCAGGAACCAGAGAGACCAGGAACACCCAGGAACCAGAGAGACCAGGAACACCCAGGAACCAGAGCGACCAGGATCCAGATCCGAGACACCTGTCGCCTTTAGGTGTGAAGCATCCTGATGTCTCGGTCCTCCGTTACAAGTTGAAGGTTCCAGACCTCAGACTGAATCCATTTTGTTCTTCAGAAAACGGACCAAAAGTTTCCAAAGTCCTGTTTGTTTACATGTAAAAAGTGGCTATGGCGGGAAACAAACAAACACACAAAAACTCTCCTTTAAGAAGCTGAAATTTGAACTGAACATATGTTTCTGCTTTTTAAATAATTTAAAAAATGGACGTCAGTGTTTATTCAACATAAAACAGCAGGAAAAAAAAAACCCTAAACTGATTAGAACTGATTTATTCATGTCATCTGGAGGCGTAGATTCTGAACTGGAGGCGGGGCTCCATGACATCAGTCCAGATGTTTGAAGTGACGATGAATTCATTCACTTTGCAAATTTCACATCAGATTAAATTCACCACAATTCATCCAAACATCAGAATATTTCCGCTGCTGACGGTTTAGTGAATCTGAGCTGAAAGTCTTCCTAATGCTAAAAAACTAAACTGCATCCAAAGTCAACGTAGCTAACGTTACGTTAACGCCAGAAAACAAAACAAATTTTAATTTGTTCCAATACAATTCCTTATTGTAAGAAGGTGGGGGGGAGGTGTTGATGTGGTCAATTTCGGTTTCTGTTGCTGAATTCGAGGAAACGTTGAGAAATGGCGGCAACTATTTAGCAAGCCTGTTAGCTTAACTTTGTTTTACAAAGGCTCACTAAGCTAGCGAACCTGGCTAGCTAGCATGTATCTAGCTAAAACAAGCAAACAAAAAAAGAAAAGGCTTGTTGCTTCTTAATGACACAGTAACGTACACCGCGGATATTTGTTAAGCGGTAAGATTCAGCTGCAAATATTTGAGATTGTACTCAATAATTTTGTGTTAACCATTTCTCTATGACACAGCTTCCAGCCCCATCCACTGCACTAGAGTGTGTGGACAAAATCTGTTGCCATTCCTTCACGGCCACGCCAAAAACAAATGATGTCACGAGTCCATAGTTCCAACACATCAAAAACCAAATTACTGTCTGAAGACTCTGAAACTATCAACATGTCTGAAAAACAATCCTACGTTCAAACAGAGATGAGAAATCCAGAGCTAATCTTAGGCAGTGGGAGGGGTCAGGGCCAAACTGGGAGGGGCCACAGCTAATCTTGGGCAGTGGGAGGGGCCACAGCTGATCTTGGGCAGTGGGAGGGGCCAGGGCCAAACTGGGAGGGGCCACAGCTAATCTTGGGCAGTGGGAGGGGCCACAGCTGATCTTGGGCAGTGGGAGGGGGCGCCTCGAAATGCATCATTTCCAAATTATGGCTGATCCTGAGTCAGTTTTCCATAATAGTTTAATCATTGTCAAAAGGAAAAATCAGAATAAGCTTTGAAAAAACACTCAGTCAGTAACTCTGACAAACAGTCAAAATACAACAAAAACACAAGAATTAGTGAACATAAGATGGGAGTGAGGGACAAGGACACTATAAACTGAGCTAAACAGAACATAATACTACTATGAAGAGGAACGTGAACACAGCATGAATCATGAGACCTAAAAGACAATAAGTACAAAAGCCAAAACTACACGAGAACTGATCAGAGAAATATTAGGAATGTACACACAAAGACAAAACTAAACTGGAACTGACTAATGACGGAAGAATACAATAAAGATAACACGCAAAGACTAGATAATAAACAGAAAGCAAAATCCGACAATAAAGTACAGCAGAAAACTAATAAATCCAAGCAGAAGTCAACTGTCAGAAAAAGGAAGGGGCTAAATAGGGATCAAAACTTGGATCACTAAGTCAAGATTTTTCTGCTATTAATAAATTTTAAACTGTTAAAATCTGCTGTTTGTGAATAAAAGTCCACAGATAAAATCAGCTGATAGAAAGTGTGAATATTTGCAGTAAAAAGAGAAATGATGCAGTCATGTAGCTTTAGCGGAGCCGCGATCATCTTTGTGCTTTATTTCTGCTTTGAAGTGAGGAAAAGCTGCTTTTTGCTGAGTCAACGCAGACTAAATGCTTCATTTTAAATAAAGTTTCACTTGTTTCTAAATCTGCATGCTACCTGATTATTTAGCTCTCGTGTCACGTTAGCATTAGCAGTGAGCAAACTTTTTATTTCACTGTAATCTGATACAACACTGGCGAAATCCACAGGATTAGCTCGTACACAAAAATAATCCCAGTAGTCCACATTATTTCACTGTGTAAAACTGCACCAGCTAAATGCTACTGATTGCTAAGTGGTTATCAGGTTAGTAAGCTGTGTCACATCATCCAGTAACATTCTGCTCCACCAGAATAGAAACTGCTCCAAAACCAGATGAATCTGGTTTATAATCAGTTGCACAAGATTGAAAGTACATATTCATTCACTTGATGGAACTTTTTTCATGTAGCGACTGATAGGGTTGCCAACTCTCTGAAAAATAAATAAGGGACACCTCACCGCCAGGGCCGACCGGCCGACTGACCATCGCCTTCACCCTTCCCAGCGTCTGTGTGGAACGATTTTTAACCATTTGACTGTTGACGTGACCCTGAATTTAGGTAGATGCATACATGCATTTGTTCTGATATGAACACGTGGAAAACAAATTATTATTTAGCAATTTATTTTTAGTGCAAAATAAATTTTCACTCACAATTTCAATATGAGCATTCTGTCTTCTTTAAAAATAAATCTCTGTAGTGCTATTGCTTAACTTAAAATTGTATAAATTAACAAAAAAAAAAACAATAGAAAATTTGCATCATCCAAAACAATGTAACAGTGCACATTTACACATTTAGTGTAATAAAAAGTGCAAAAAATAAAGTCTAAAAAGTAAACAATACTGTTGTCGCGCACCTTTTCCACCCAGCCATTTTCCTTTTTTCATTCTCCTCTGTATTTTTGCATTCTTTTTTGTTTGTTTGTTTTTTTTAGGAGGAGGAGTAACGACGTTACATTGCTGTCCGTAGTGTCTGTGTCGATATCAGCCATGCTGCTTTGTTATCGTTGTCCAGCAACCGTCGTCGGCTCATGACGTCGGTATCTTCTTGCGAGCTTCATGTGCCTCGACCAATGAGATAAGAGTGATTCTGTATTGTCAACTCGTGTCTGTCAGCTCATTGGTGAAAAGCAGGAGAGAGGCTGGGATCAAATTTACCGTAAGTTTCCATATAAAGCGCCAGTCAATTCCATTGACATTTTACAGACTTTTTGATTCTCACAGAAATACGGTACAAACTGCGTCCCGTTTCAGATCAATACGGAACGAACACTTTTATTTCCAAATAAGGGACGATTCCGTTTTTCAAGGGACGGTTGGCAACCCTAGCGACTGAGTTAGCTAGCAGGAGAACCCGCGCTGACACAGTGACAGTTAACTTTGGTAGTTATCGTGTTTAACCTTAGTTATCGTGTCTGTTTGATGCTATTATGTGCTCAAGAGTTAAAAGCCTGCTATCAAATCAGAAAGTTACAAAAATATGAAAAATGAGCAAAGAAAAAAAAAGTGATTCTTACTTACATTTTCATGTTTGCTTGTTTTTTTTATTATTATTAGGGCCCGAGTAGGCAACGTCCTACGAGGACCCTATTGTAATTGCACTGTTTATTATTATTATTATTATTCTCACTCTTGAAATCGAAATTTCGGCCTCTTCCCATGCTCAAAACTCACCAAACTTTCCAAAGTTGTCCCGCCGGATCCGAAATTCAATATTTTGGGGGCGTCGCACATGGTCGCAGAAAAATCGCGAAATAGCGCCCCCTAGAAATTTTCAAAAACCCCTCCGCATTGGGCTTTTTTCGTCATAGCCTCACGAAATTCGGTACACATATTTACCATGTCAGGACGCACGAAAAAGTCTCTTACTGTCATGGTGAAATATCAACAGAAGTTGGCCATTTTAAGTTTCGATTTTGAGCAAATTTTTGCCATTTTTGGCCATTTCCACTACTTACATTTGAACGAACTCGTCCTAGGGATTTCATCTGATCGTCATCAAATTTGGTCATCATCAATCATGACCCAATGGTGATCAAAAGTTATCAAGATTCTAATTAAGTCAAAAGGTGTGGCTGCTAGGGGTCATCAAACTTTGGCGAGCTTTTCAGAGCACTCATTTCACTTCGAACAGCTGTCACGCCCACATACATCATCGTAGATCCTTCAAACTTTCTGGACATGATGAGGGCTCCGCCCTGAACGTCTACATATATTAAGTTCCCACCTCCATCGTAGCGCCCCCTGGTGGTGGCGGGAAATGTCCTATTTCTACTTCAAGAGTTCCTGATGTCACATACTTAACCCAATCAACTTCATTCCACTTCTAAAGCATGCAGTACAAGTTGTTGAACATAGGCGATGAACGCTGTGACGTTACAAGTAACGGCGTCCTTGTGGCGGCGTGCCAAATATTGCCCATTTGCCATGAAATTACGTTCTTCCTTTTGACGGCTTTAATTTTATCATATCATCATGAAAATTGATACACAGGTCAAGCATGACAACCTCTTACAATTCATATGGGCGTCGCCCATGGGCGGGGCAAAATGCCTCAATAGCGCCCCTTTGAAACTTTCAAAAAACCCTCCCCGTAGGGTTTTTTTTTTTTTTTTTTTGGAGTATAGAGATGAAAATTGGTAGACGTGACTTGCATAGACGCACAAAAAAGTCTCTTGCACCATGAGTCTACTCCAAACAGGAAGTCGGCCATTTTGAATTTTCTTGTTACTTAAAAAGCCATCACTTGACCCAGCTATCTTAGCTAATTATAGGCCAATCTCCAACCTTCCTTTTCTCTCAAAAATTCTTGAAAGGGTAGTTGTAAAACAGCTAACTGATCATCTGCAGAGGAATGGTCTATTTGAAGAGTTTCAGTCAGGTTTTAGAATCCATCATAGTACAGAAACAGCATTGGTGAAGGTTACAAATGATCTTCTTATGGCTTCGGACAGTGGACTCATCTCTGTGCTTGTTCTGTTGGACCTCAGTGCTGCTTTTGATACTGTTGACCATAAAATTTTATTACAGAGATTAGAGCATGCCATAGGTATTAAGGCACTGCGCTGCGGTGGTTTGAATCATATTTATCTAATAGATTACAATTTGTTCATGTAAATGGGGAGTCTTCTTCACAGACTAAGGTTAATTATGGAGTTCCACAAGGTTCTGTGCTAGGACCAATTTTATTCACTTTATACATGCTTCCCTTAGGCAGTATTATTAGACGGCATTGCTTAAATTTTCATTGTTACGCAGATGATACCCAGCTTTATCTATCCATGAAGCCAGAGGACACACACCAATTAGCTAAACTGCAGGATTGTCTTACAGACATAAAGACATGGATGACCTCTAATTTCCTGCTTTTAAACTCAGATAAAACTGAAGTTATTGTACTTGGCCCCACAAATCTTAGAAACATGGTGTCTAACCAGATCCTTACTCTGGATGGCATTACCCTGACCTCTAGTAATACTGTGAGAAATCTTGGAGTCATTTTTGATCAGGATATGTCATTCAAAGCACATATTAAACAAATATGTAGGACTGCTTTTTTGCATTTACGCAATATCTCTAAAATTAGAAAGGTCTTGTCTCAGAGTGATGCTGAAAAACTAATTCATGCATTTATTTCCTCTAGGCTGGACTATTGTAATTCATTATTATCAGGTTGTCCTAAAAGTTCCCTAAAAAGCCTTCAGTTAATTCAAAATGCTGCAGCTAGAGTACTGACGGGGACTAGAAGGAGAGAGCATATCTCACCCGTGTTGGCCTCTCTTCATTGGCTTCCTGTTAACTCTAGAATAGAATTTAAAATTCTTCTTCTTACTTATAAGGTTTTGAATAATCAGGTCCCATCTTATCTTAGGGACCTCATAGTACCATATCACCCCAATAGAGCGCTTCACTCTCAGACTGCAGGCTTACTTGTAGTTCCTAGGGTTTGTAAGAGTAGAATGGGAGGCAGAGCCTTCAGCTTTCAGGCTCCTCTCCTGTGGAACCAGCTCCCAATTCAGATCAGGGAGACAGACACCCTCTCTACTTTTAAGATTAGGCTTAAAACTTTCCTTTTTGCTAAAGCTTATAGTTAGGGCTGGATCAGGTGACCCTGAACCATCCCTTAGTTATGCTGCTATAGACTTAGACTGCTGGGGGGTTCCCATGATGCACTGAGTGTTTCTTTCTCTTTTTGCTCTGTATGCACCACTCTGCATTTAATCATTAGTGATTGATCTCTGCTCCCCTCCACAGCATGTCTTTTTCCTGGTTCTCTCCCTCAGCCCCAACCAGTCCCAGCAGAAGACTGCCCCTCCCTGAGCCTGGTTCTGCTGGAGGTTTCTTCCTGTTAAAAGGGAGTTTTTCCTTCCCACTGTCGCCAAGTGCTTGCTCACAGGGGGTCGTTTTGACCGTTGGGGTTTTTCTGTAATTATTGTATGGCTTTTGCCTTACAATATAAAGCGCCTTGGGGCAACTGTTTGTTGTGATTTGGCGCTATATAAATAAAATTGTCATTTTGCCATGATTTCCACATTGTATTTGAACGAACTCCTCCTAGGGATTTTGTCCAATGCACTTCAAATTTCTTTCACAGCATCCAGAGATGATACTGACCAAAAGTTATCGAAAGCTTTTCTCTATGTTGAAGGGTGTGGCCGCTATGGTGCCGCCATTTTGACCCTTTGCCATGGAACATCAAGTCATGATAACTCCTTCATGCTTTGCCTGATTGACTTGAAACTTCACATGTATGATGACAGTTGGCCCCTCAACACACCTGGCCCCTGTTTGTACACTGAGCGCCCCCTAGTGGATGAACCATCAACATGTCATAACTCCTTGATGCATTGTGTGATTTGTTTAAAATTTTAACTGTGTGATGAGTGGTTGCCCCTGCATGCACATGCCCACAGGTGGTCACAAGGGCACCCACTGGCCTGGGTAGGCGGTTGCGTGGAATGAGGGCCCGTATATGACTGCTTGTAGTCCTAGTTTCTGGTTGTTTTCAGTTTCTTCATGGGTTTTATGTTCCTGTCTTTTTCTGTCAGGGAACAAATGCATCTGTACGTTAATGCTAGCCTTAGCTGGCAGCGAGCTACAAAGAAATAGTAATACTACACAAACTACCGTGGACTGTATGCTTTGTTCCTGACTTTCCTCCATTGGATGGTCATGGTTGGTGTGGTGTCAAATGACATCAACTAAGTAAAACGGCAGCATCACATTATCTTAGTTTGACTTTATCACACAGGAAGAGAAAAACCAGAGGTTTTACTTTAAGCAGAAACAATGATTCACTGAGGTCAGTACAATTATACAGCTACAAAAATGAGATCATGACATAGAAATATGACTGCAATTTACATTTTTTTTTTACAAATTTAGCACATTAATTTACAGAATCTTTACATTTTAGTCAATCAGCATTTACACTGTAAAATACACAAATCATCTGACTCTGACGACGTGTCACTGTCACCGTCGTTAGTCTTGTTTTCAAAATTACTCTCATCATTAATCAGCTTGTCACTTATTCAATTGTCTCTGTCGTCATCACTCATCGGTATCATTTGCCTCGTAATTATCATCAGCGCCATCATTGTTGTCACTGTTATCATAAGTCTCATAATCATGAGCCTCATCATCGGCGTCATCATTAGTCTCATCATGAGTCTCATCATTGTCATCAATAGTCTGTTTGAAATGTCAGTCACGTCAATAGTCTGTCGCCATCAGTGTCATCACTATCATTCGCCACTGTCATTGTCAGCCATTGTCAATGACATCATTATTGTCATCAGTCTCGTCACGTGTCTTGTCATCATGAGTTATCGTTGGCATCATCTGTCTCATTGTCATCAATAGTCTCTCGTTGTCGTCATGTGTCTTATTGCTGTCATGAGTGTCACTGTCATCATTAGTCAGGTTGAAACTGTCATCAGTCTTGTAGTCTGTGTCATCATTAGTCATGTAAATAGTCTCTGTCGTCATCAGTGTCAGTGCTATCATTCATCTCATCGTAATTGTCATCGTTAGCGACATCATTGTCATCAATAGTCTCGTCATCATTAGTCTGGTTGAAACTGTCATCAGTCTCATCGTCTGCATCACCATTAGTCACGTCAATAGTCTGTTTTCATCAGTGTCATCGCTATCATTCGTCTCATCGTAATCATCATCAGTGATATCGTCATTAGTCTTATTGTCATCAATAGTCTCATTGTTGTCATCATGAGTCTCATCGCTGTTATCAGCCATCTTTGTTATCACGAGTCTTGTTCTCATTATGAGTCTCATCATTGTCATCATTAGTCTGGTTGAAACTGTCATCAGTCTCATCATCTGCTATCATTCGTCTCATCGTAACTGTCACAGTTAGCGACATCATTGTTATCAATAGTCTCATTGTCAACACAAGTGTCGTTGTCATCAATAGTCTGGCTCAAACAGTCTTCATGAGTCTCATTGTAACTGTCATCATCAAGCTGCCTCTGTGGTCTGTTGGTGGTGCTGAAGATGACTTTCTGTTCTCCGTGTTGCTTTTTAGTTTTTATGTTGCTGTTAATTTCTGTTGAATGCTTTTGTATCGGAGGAGTTCGTGCTCTGAAACTGAAGGTTTGAAGCTTTCTAAAGCCGATGAGAAATCTTCAACAGAGAGCAAGACCAGCGAATCCTCTGAATCCACGCCTGACAGACAGAGACAGACAGGGAGAGAAACAGCGAGACAGTGAGTGACCGAGAGCGTGACAGAGAATACATCCAAAATCAACTTAACTTGATTGAAGAATCAACTGAATTTAATGAATTCTGGGAAAGCAAATCCATAAACAATGATTTACTAAATCACTTCACAAACCTTTCAGCAACATAAATGAGTCAGACAAACATCAATATTCTATTTTCCAGACTATTAGTCACAGTTTATCTTGTTTTGCTAGTCCTGTGAGTTATATTTGGAACTGTATTATCATCTATGGCCACAACATGGCACCATCAACACGTTTGACAAGCTGCTCCTGCATGCTGATCTGACAGAGGCTCTGTGATTCACCAGATGACCTAAATGAGAAGGACATGCTGGGCCTGAGAAAGAGTGACCTTAATAAATCATGCTCACAAACTGAAAGACTGGGTTTGTGAATAAAAAGAGGGAATAAAACCTTCATACATCAGAGGCGTTAAGTTTATGATTTCTTTGTAATCATTACAATTTCAACACACACTGTACAACTTTAGCAAATCTCCCACAGTTATTACAATGTCAACATTTAGTAAGCACTTGTGTTCTCGACTGTGTAGAGACAAAAACGTATCTGTGTGTGATAAGAACTCAGTTGTTTCTGGCTCCAGTCACTGACCGGCTCAGCTTCCATTTAAAGAAAAGAAAAGAAAAAAGTCATAGCAGCAATTGCAGAATTGGACTCCAGTGCAAACAAGGTTGGTAAGAGTTCCCCGAGGAAGGCTGAAGGGACTAAAGTACTATTCGCACTTAATATTCAGTGTTTCTACCGCCTGCCACGCTAATCAGAACCCTGCCAGGCCAGAATGTTTTTTTTTTAAATAATGCCAACGCAAAAAAAAAACCAAAAAAAAAACAGGAAATAACACCAATTATTATATGGCTGTGATGCGACGAGCGCTCTGATCGGCTGATTACCGGTCGGATATTTGCCCATATCGGATCAGGAATCCATGACAATCAGTCTGAAACGTGTAAAAACACCACACTAACCACACATGCTAAATACTCCACCAAAATATTACACACTCCAAACATGCCAAATACTTCTCAGATACCAAAACTCTAATCGCTGTCTGCTTTTCTCTCCTCGCTGAATCAGCCACAATGTCCTTTCACTCAGCAGCCATATTACATGTGTTGGGGATCACTGTTATCGGCTTATCTAGTTTATTTTCCACCAGTGATGAAGACAAATTCATCTTATGTTTATTTTTACTTGTGTTGCTTCAGGCAGAGGGAGGAAAAGGAAGAAAAGAAACTCTGTTTGCACGTGTCATGCGTAAAGTGTGCACCCACAAGCAATCTCATGTGGGGTGGGTGGGCTGTGATCAATCACACATGGGGTTAGTGACTTCTGATTAGTTAGCTTGTGCGTTTTCCATCAATGAATAAGAAGGGGTCATGTTTCTTCCCATCGCTGTCGTTGCTGCAGCAGAGAAGAAAATGATCCTTTTGGCTGCGTGTGTGACATAAACGTGCAACAGAAATGACAATATACATGAAAACACATGGCGTAAAAAATACTCATAAGTCAAGTTATACTAGACCAAATAAAATTTAAAAAGTGGTGTAAAGGTTGAAGACTGCATGTTTAACACTCATACAAAGGGAGACAGAGTGCAGCGGATTGGGTGTTGCAGCAACATAGGTCATGTGACTTGTGATGCGGAGGCACGTCAGTTGACTCCAGAGGGTTAATTAGCTCATCAGCTTCTGCTCACAAACACCATGTTTGTATATTAAATAATCTGCAAATTCAATTAATTTTGCGTCTTCTTGCATGAAACAACAGCACCATGTTTCACAAATAAACGCAACTGACAGACCTGTGTGATGCGTTTTTAACTCTTCCTGGTACATTTTTTGACAGATGTAACTTATAGTCCAGAAAATAAAGCAAATGGAAAAATGAAAAATTCCCAAATCTGAGGGGGTGGGATTAAAGACATTGATGCTCGGATCACTGCAGTGTGAGGACGTGAGGACAGACAGACAAAGAGACAAACTGATCGCAGCAGAAGATGATGAGTTTTTCTGAACAGAACAACGGTCGTCTGATTTATTTGTCAGCGTCGACATTGTTTCTTCCTGACCTTCATCAATGAGGGAGATCTTCCTCTTGATGGCGGCTGTCATGGCATCTGAACAGAGGGCATAAAGGTCAGCGCCTGTCATGTGGGCGGGGCAACGTGCAACAATATCCTGGAGGTTGACTGCAGGGTCCAAATGGAACCTGTCAGTCAAAATTACATGTCAATAAAGGCAATAAATTCACTTTAACCACTAAATACAACCAAAATGTGGAAAACAGAAAAAAGATGTAATGTTGCCAAGGAGCAAACCCTGAAAAGGGACACAGACCTATGAAGGGTGCAGACCCTGAAATGGGACACAGACCTATGAAGGGTACAGACCCTGAAAAGGGACACAGACCTATGAAGGGTGCAGACCCTGAAGTGGGACACAGACCTATGAAGGGTGCAGACCCTGAAGTGGGACACAGACCTATGAAGGGTGCAGACCCTGAAAAGGGATACAGACCTATGAAGGGTGCAGACCCTGAAAAGGGACACAGACCTATGAAGGGTGCAGACCCTGAAAAGGGACAGGCCTATGAAGGGTGCAGACCCTGAAAAGGGACAGGCCTATGAAGGGTGCAGACCCTGAAGTGGGACACAGACCTATGAAGGGTGCAGACCCTGAAGTGGGACACAGACCTATGAAGGGTGCAGACCCTGAAGTGGGACACAGACCTATGAAGGCTGCAGACCCTGAAAAGGGACACAGACCCATGAAGGGTGCAGACCCTGAAGTGGGACACAGACCTATGAAGGGTGCAGACCCTGAAAAGGGACACAGACCCATGAAGGGTGCAGACCCTGAAGTGGGACACAGACCTATGAAGGGTGCAGACCCTGAAGTGGGACACAGACCTATGAAGGGTGCAGACCCTGAAGTGGGACACAGACCTATGAAGGGTGCAGACCCTGAAGTGGGACACAGCCTACTCAAGGATTCAAAACGAGTTTATTGTCATATGCACATAAGGAACATGTTCCCTGCACAATGAAATGTGTTTACTGCATTTTTACCCATCCTAATTGCCAGTTAGGAGCAGAGGTCGCCTTTTACGGCGCCCGCTCGCTACCCTTCCTGCATATTCCTTCTGCTGTAGTGTGTTTAGCCATTATGCCAGCGTTCTTACTTCCTGAGGACGGCCTGAAGAACCAGTATCTGAGAGTCTCTGTCCTCGTTAACTCCAACATAAACCAGTTTATCAAATCTGAAAAACAAACAACTCCACAGAATTTAAATGATTATTTTTTCATTCAAAGTTGGGTTTATGTTCAGTTCAACGATCTGAAGGTGGCTTCACGCTGAATTATGACGTCATAATCCATACGATGACCTCTGACCTCCCAGGCCGGAGAAGAGACTGGTCCAACAGGTCCGGACGGTTTGTGGCACCAATCACAAAAATGCCAGCAGACGAGTGCAGAGCATCGAGCTCGGCCAGAAGCTGAGAGATGACTCTGCAGGATACAACAGGAAGTGAGACACCCAAAAGGACGACTGCTGCTCCGTACATACATATGGACACTCACCTGTCCATCACGCCACCAGAGTCTCCACTGCGCCCTCTGCTGGGTGCAAGTGAGTCAAGCTCATCGAAGAAGACAACACAGGGAGCAGCAGCCATCGCTCTGCTGAACACTGAAGACAACACGCATGACTTCAACGAGACCTTCTGGATTTAAAGGACACGTCGCACCAAAATCATAACAACTTAGACTAGTCTGTTAGTGACCATCCGATCCACAGGGATTACTTTGTGCACTTCCATGACCGGTTTCAAAGTATACGGCATTTTCAACAAACAGCATGCATATGGAGCTAAATCCAGGCCAAACGTTTTGTAATCTGAAAATAAAAAAGATTGAAAAAATTAATTTTGAAACTGAAAATTCAATGTTTGTTCTTGAATTTTATATCCATCCATCCATCCATTTTCTTCTGCTTTATCCGGAGTCGGGTCGCGGGGGCAACAGCTCAAGCAAAGCTGCCCAGAACCTCCCCCAGCACCTCCGGGGGAACCCCAAGGCGTTCCCAAGCCAGCCGAGAGATGTAGTCCCTCCAGCGTGACCTGGGTCTTCCCCGGGGCCTCCTCCCGATGGGACGTGCCCGGAACACCTCTCCAGCGAGGCGTCCAGGGGGCATCCGGAAAACATGCCCGAGCCACCTCAACTGACTCCTTTCAACGTGGAGGAGCAGCGGCTCAACTCCGAGCTCCTCCCGAGTGACCGAGCTCCTCACCCTATCTCTAAGGGAGCGCCCAGCCACCCTGTGGAGGAAACTCATCTCGGCCGCTTGTACTCCCGATCTCGTTCTTTCGGTCATGAGCCAAATCTCATGACCATAGGTGAGGATCGGAACGTAGATCGATCAGTAAATCGAGAGCTTTGCCCCCCTACTCAGCTCTCTCTTCACCACGACGGTCCGATACAGCGACCGCATCACTGCAGACGCTGCACCGATCCGTCTATCAATCTCACGCTCCATCCGTCCCTCACTCGTGAACAAGACCCCAAGATACTTAAACTCCTTCCACTTGAGGCAAGGACACTCCACCGACCTGAAGAGGGCAAAGCACCTTTTTCCGGTCGAGAACCATGGCTTCGGATTTGGAGGTGCTGATTTTCATCCCAGACGTTTCACACTCGGCTGCAAACTGCCCCAGTGCACGCTGAAGGTCCTGATTTGACAAAGCCAACAGAACCACATCGTCCGCAAACAGCAGAGACAAGATTCTGTGGTTCCCAAACCAGACCCCCTCTACACCCTGGCTGCACCTAGAAATTCTGTCTATAAAAATAATGAACAGAACCGGTGACAAAGGGCAGCCCTGGTGGAGGCCAACGTGCACTGGAAACAAGTTTGACTTACTACTGGCAATGCGAACCAAGCTCCTGCTGCAGTCGTACAGGGACCGGATAGCCCTTAGCAAAGGACCCCAAACCCCGTACCCCTGGAGCACTCCCCACAGGGTGCCCCGAGGGACACGGTCGAATGCCTTCTCCAGATCCACAAAACACATGTGGACTGGTTGGGCGAACTCCCATGAACCCTCGAGCACCCGATAGAGCGTGTAGAGCTGGTCCAGTGTGCCGCGACCAGGACGAAAACCACACTGCTCCTCCTGAATCCGAGGTTCGACCATCGGTCGAATTCTCCTCTCCAGTACTCTGGAATAGACCTTACCGGGGAGGCTTGAATTTTATAATCATTTAAAAAGTATTATCAAAATAAAAATAAGTGTATGATATATATTTTTCCGTTTAAATAAATTTTTGATTCAGCTCTGTAAATGTTTTGATCAATTAATTTATTTTCATTCATATTTCTTTTTTTCACCTTCAGAACTTTTTTTCACTTTCAGATCTTATTTTTTCAGTTTCAAACTTTTGGCCCCGTTCTGGCGTGGAAGGGCGTGGCTTCGACTGAGAGGGGCGTGGAATTGTGAGTGACAGGAGTCCTCACATGATGTTGCTTTCAGGAAACGTGGGTACTTTGATAATGACTTAACACTTTCTCCTATGTGTCCCAAATTCACACAAGACCGTGAACGCAGCGCAGCATCGCTGCATGAAAATGAGGCAGGTCGCTCACTTTACAGGCTGCAGCGGAGTGTTACGAGCTTTCTAAGTGACACACAGAGAGACCTGGCTCAGCAGATCTGAAGGAAGCTTTAATATGAACAGAACCAAGCAGACCGGCCGGAAATCCAAATCCACAGCCGCCCGGAAGAGCGTTCCGGCTACCAGCGGTGTGACGAAGCCTCACCATTACAGGCCCGACACCGTGGCACTCTGCCGTTACCAGAAATCCACCGAGCTGCTGATCCACAAGCTGCCCTTCCAGCACCTAGTGAGAGAAATCGCTGAGGACTTCAAGACCGACCTCCGCTTTCAGAGCTCCGCTGTGATGCTCTGCAGGAGGCCAGTGAGGCTGACCTGGTCGGCAGCTTGCGGATCAGCAGTTCCATGGATTTCTGGTAGCGGCAGATCTCTCTCAGCACCACAGTGCCATGCCTGTAACAGTGAGGCTTCTTCACACTGCCAGTAGCCAGAGCGCTCTTCTGGCTTTGGCTTTGGATTTACGGGCGGTCTGCTTGGTTCTGGTCATATTAAGTTTACGCTGTGAAACTGCTGGCCACTTTGTTACATTGTCATTAAATTCACTATCCAGTACAACATACGGATCCACTGAACAAACTGTTACACATCGATCACAATAAACAGTTTTATCTCAAGGGTTTAAAGCCTCGTAATAAGCTTTCATTCTCTCTATTTTCTTTCACGTGCCAGCTGCATAGTAAGCAAACGATGGAGACGGGAGGAGAGTCATTATCTATCAAAATTTATTTTATTCAATCTTTTTCATTTTCAGATTACAAAACTTTTGGCCTAGATTTAGCTCCATACATGTGCAGCCTGCTGAAGACAAAGTACTCATGAGTACTCGTTTTCAGACAGCGTTATGTAGTTTTGAGGAAAAATGAAGGATAATTTTCATGAGTTTCCTTTATAAATTATTGGTTGCTTGGATCAGAAATTTCTGTTAAATATATCATATAGCAGACGAACACACTGATATTTGAGAAGTGAAATGAAGTTTATAGGATTTACAGGAAGTGTGCAATAATTTTTAAACAAAATTAGGCAGGTGCATAAATTTGGGCACCCTCGTCATTTTATTGATTTACATTTGGCACTAATTATTGGAACATGAAATTGGTTTGGTAAGCTCACTGACCCTTGACCTCCTTACACAGGTGAACCCAATCATGAAAAAGGGTATTTAAAGTGGCCATTTGCAAATATTTCCCCTCTTTGCATCTCTTCTAATGAGTGGCAACATGGGAGACTCTAAACAACTCTCAAATGACCTGAAAACAAAGATTGTTCAACATCATGATTTAGTGGAAGGATACAAAAAGCTATCTCAGAGATTTCAGCTGTCAGTTTCCACTGTGAGGAACATAGTGAGGAAATGGAAGACCACAGGCACAGTACTAGTTAAGGCCCGAAGTGGCAGGCCAGGAAAAATCTTGGATAAGCTGAAGCGAAGGATGGTGAGAACAGTCATAGTCAACCCACAGACCTGCTCCAAAGACCTACAACATGATCAATGCTGCAGATAGTGTCTCTGTGCATCGTTCAACTACAACCCCTGGCAAAAATTATGGAATCACCGGCCTCGGAGGATGTTCATTCAGTTGTTTAATTTTGTAGAAAAAAAAGCAGATCACAGACGTGACACAAAACTAAAGTCATTTCAAATGGCAACTTTCTGGCTTTAAGAAACACTATAATAAATCAAGAAAAAAAAATAGTGGCAGTCAGTAACGGTTACTTTTTTAGACCAAGCAGAGGGAAAAAAAAAATGGACTCACTCAATTCTGAGGAATAAATTAGGGAATTACCCTGTAAATTTTCATCCCCAAAACTAACACCTGCATCAAATCAGATCTGCTCGTTAGTCTGCATCTAAAAAGGAGTGATCACACCTTGGAGAGCTGTTGCACCAAGTGGACTGACATGAATCATGGCTCCAACACGAGAGATGTCAATTGAAACAAAGGAGAGGATTATCAAACTCTTAAAAGAGGGTAAATCATCACGCAATGTTGCAAAAGATGTTGGTTGTTCACAATCAGCTGTGTCTAAACTCTGGACCAAATACAAACAACATGGGAAGGTTGTTAAAGGCAAACATACTGGTAGACCAAGGAAGACATCAAAGCGTCAAGACAGAAAACTTAAAGCAATATGTCTCAAAAATCGAAAATGCACAACAAAACAAATGAGGAACGAATGGGAGGAAATTGGAGTCAACGTCTGTGACCGAACTGTAAGAAACCGCCTAAAGGAAATGGGATTTACATACAGAAAAGCTAAACGAAAGCCATCATTAACACCGAAACAGAAAAAACCAAGGTTACAATGGGCTAAGGAAAAGCATTCGTGGACTGTGGATGACTGGATGAAAGTCATATTCAGTGATGAATCTCGAATCTGCATTGGGCAAGGTGATGATGCTGGAACTTTTGTTTGGTGCCTTTCCAATGAGATTTATAAAGATGACTGCCTGAAGAGAACATGTAAATTTCCACAGTCATTGATGACAGGGGGCTGCATGTCAGGTAAAGGCACTGGGGAGATGGCTGTCATTACATCATCAATAAATGCACAAGTTTACATTGATATTTTGGACACTTTTCTTATCCCATCAATTGAAAGGATGTTTGGGGATGATGAAATCATTTTTCAAGATGATAATGCATCTTGCCATAGAGCAAAAACTGTGAAAACATTCCTTGCAAAAAGACACATAGGGTCAATGTCATGGCCTGCAAATAGTCCGGATCTTAATCCAATTGAAAATCTTTGGTGGAAGTTGAAGAAAATGGTCCATGACAAGGCTCCAACCTGCAAAGCTGATCTGGCAACAGCAATCAGAGAAAGTTGGAGCCAGATTGATGAAGAGTACTGTTTGTCACTCATTAAGTCCATGCCTCAGAGACTGCAAGCTGTTATAAAAGCCAGAGGTGGTGCAACAAAATACTAGTGATGTGTTGGAGCGTTCTTTTGGTTTTCATGATTCCATAATTTTTTCCTCAGAATTGAGTGATTCCATATTTTTTTCCCTCTGCTTGGTCTAATAACGTAACCGTTACTGACTGCCACAATTTTTTTTCCTGATTTCTTATAGTGTTTCTTATAGCCAGAAAGTTGTCATTTGAAATGACTTTAGTTTTGTGTCATGTCTGTGATCTGCTTTTTTTCTACAAAATTAAACAACTGAATGAACATCCTCCGAGGCCGGTGATTCCATAATTTTTGCCAGGGGTTGTATACAGCACACTTTGCACAAAGAGGTGCTGTGTGATGCTGTAATGCAGAGGAAGCCTTTTCTGCGTACACCAACAGAGTCGCTTGAGTTATGGTAAAGCACATTTGGACAAGCCAGCTTCATTTTGGAATAAGGTGCTGTGGACTGATGAAACTAAAATTTAGTTATTTGGACATAACAAGGGGCGGTATGCATGGCTGAAAAAGAACACAGCATTCCAAGAAAAACACTTGCTACCTACAGTAGAATTTGGAGGTGGTTCCATCATTCCCTGGGGCTGTGTGGCCAGTGCAGGTACTGGGAATCTTGTTAAAGTTGAGGGTCACATGGATTCCAGTCAATATCAGCAGATTCTTGAGAACAATGTTCATGAATCAGTGACAAAGTTGAAGTTGTTCCGGGGCTGGATCTTCCAACAAGACAAGGACCCTAAACACTGCTCAAAATCTACTAAGATATTCATGTAGAGGAACAAGTACAACGTTCTGGAATGGCCATCTCAGTCCTCAGACCTGAATATTATTGAAAATCTGTGGTGTGATTTTAAGCGGGCTGTCCATGCTCGGAAACCAATAAACCTGAGATGTTTTGTAAAGAAGAATGGTCCAAAATACCTTCAACCAGAATCTAGACTCTCATTGGAAGCTATAGGAAGCATTTAGAGGCTGTTACTTCTGCAAAAAGATGATTTTTTTTTTTCTGTTAGAGTGCCTAAATTTATGCACCTGCCTAATTTTGTTTAAAGAATTCTTGCACACGTTCTGTAAACCCTATAAACTTCATTTCACTTCTCAAATATCATTGTGTTTGTCTGTTATATGATATATTTAACTGAAATTTCTGATCCAAACAACCAACCTGTACGTCACACGCTGAGAAATGTGAGTAAGAAGTTTTCTGGAAATGCACCTGCTATTTCGCTGAGCGAGATGAATAATTAGCAATAAAACACATCAGAGACCACTAATAATTACCGCATGTGCTCGGACAGACTTACAATCATGAATATTTTGATGTTGTGTTCCTAACCGAGACGTTAAATAACTTTCTTTCACCTCCAACAAAGATGTCCTGATTGTTTTTCACCAAACTGAACTTGCTGAGTCTGACCGGCAGCAGCTGCCATCACATTTTGGGATGGATCTGCAAAAACAGCTGATCTGTGAAAGCCTGAGTTCTGGGAGCGGTTCGGCACCACGCCACCAGACCACTCTGGGTTTTGGAAAAAAACCAGTTCATCCTGTTGACTTCTCCTGATTCTTTTATTCATACCGTCCCAAGTAGAGTCCAGAAACAAACCGTTCCTCAGGTTAGATTTACTCAAAGTTACGGTGAGATTTACAGATCACGCAAGAGTTACATTCAGCCAAGAACCACGAGCAAAGAAAGACAGAACTTTTTATAAACAGCATTCGTAGACGTTACAATGGGCGGGCCTTATTCTCGCAACTCCTTATCTTATTGGCTCCCGTAGACAGAGAGGAAGGCCCCTCCTCCAAGCCACGCAGCTCACGTATGATCAGCTCACGGTTGAAGCCTGGCTTATCGCTCTGCATGTGCAACCTTAACCAGTCACTTTGCATGCACTCTTAAGCCCTGGTCCCACCAAATACTGAACAGTGAATAATGAGCCACGCAGCATGTCTTTTTTTTTTTTTTGCTACGAGAGGATTTATTCAGCTATCGTGGGAGAATAGAGGCTCTTAGAGGCAGCATATTCTGCTAATGAGGCTCATCTCTGAGCGTGGCACTAATTTCAAGAAGTTCAACAGCGTGGGGGAGTTTGTGTACGAGTTACTATGAGGACAAATGAGGATTATAGAGGCGTGTTTGTGGTGAGGACGAGGCTGTTAAAAGCTCGTTATCTGAGCACCTACCAGCTACGAGGAGAGGACAGGCTATTTTTGGAGAGGCTCCGCCCTCTTGCACACACAATTCCACCTGCTTTGTGTGCTGGACGCTGTATATAAAATAATTATTTTGTAGCGGATTAATTGTTTTCTATCAAAGCTTGGATGTTGAAAACACCTCTAATCGCTTCTGGAATCACAGAGGACTGTTTCATCTGGACACTTTTTTCCTCTCTCTCATGCACTGATGTGGAAAACGGATTTGAAACAGCTTAAAAGGTAACTATTCGGAATGTTTTTATTTTAATAGCTTGGTAAAACAGTTGGATGTTCATTCATTCTATATAATCAACTGTAAAAGTATGTCTATGATAGATTTAATATCTTGTTAATGGATCAGGAGCTCCGCTGTGTGTGCGCACTGATACAATGACTCGCACTCAAAACGAGCATTTAGGCAGAACAGCAGCGCACGCAAAAGACATAAATGGATGAACACAAAGTTAAAGTGGGATCACAGTGTCAAAAGAAATAAAGCCAGTGAGAGGATGTATGCCTGTCCAGGAACCCGTGGTTTGGTTCTCCCTGGTCTGCTGCAGACCAGGGAGACCTGGTCTGCTGCATTTAATGGCTCTAGAACACAGCTGAACGGCGGACTGTGCAGGAGCGTCTATTTTTGGACTGTGTTTAAAAAATGTGACATCTTGAATGGATGCTGTGAATTGAAAACCAAAACTTTAAAGGGACCAAGTGTGTGAGGGCTGGAGGTTTGGACAAAACTCAAGCCTAAACATGCATCAACTGTTGTGTGGGCCGCTGAAGAGGAGGTACTGCTGGCCTACCACCACCAGATGGCGCCCTGCTTGGAGTGCGGGCTTCAAGCACAAGAGGGCGCCAGAGCCACTGGGAGTGACAGCCGTCACTCATCCTCAACACCAGCTGTCACTCATTCATCTCATCACCATCACCATAAAGGCCGGACGGCAACTCCACCTCCTCGCCGAGAAATCTTCTACGATTAGAGGTAACCTTCTCTGCTGTGATCACTGTTAATCTACTATTGTTCTGTGTGCAGTTGCATGCCCGTGAAGACCCAGGAGAGGGACAAACGGGAGCTGCACAAGTAAAGACGTTTCCTGGAGGTGGAGGTTATCCCTCTCGGAGGAATCACTAATAAAGGTTGCTGGGTGTGAGGACTCACACTCACCACCTTCTGTTTCTGTCTGCCAGCAGTACCAGGGCCGACAACAGAGGACAGAGACCACCTGGGGACTCAGGGCTTGGCGGCTTCGGTGTTCTTCAGGCCGTTGGTGGTAGAAGCGGTGTGGGCCCCGGCTCTTCGTTCATCCGAGGTCTCCTATCTTCAAGCCTGCCCGCAGTCCTCCTGTGTATGATTGGCATTACTCTTGTTTATATTCCGTTGTGTTCTTTCGCAACATTAAATTGTTACTCCTTCTCTTATCCATTGTCCGTTCATTTGCGCCCCCTGTTGTGGGTCCGTGTTACGACACTTTCCCAACAGGATTTCTCGGCCATTCGTCATGGATCCCGAGGGGCGTCAACCACAGCTTGAACAGCCAATGGGAGAACAAGGAGCGCAGGCGTCAGCAGGAGGCGTGGTAAGTGATCTGCAGCAAATCCTTACCGCTTTCACTGCTCAGTTACAGCTAGTAACCGAGCAAAATGCAGTCCTCAATCAGAGGATGGAGGCTCTCACCGCCAGAGTGGAAGCACGCGAGTCGAGCGTCGCTGCAGTGTCTCCTCCTGCTGGCCCGGGGCCTAATGTAGATGTTCCATTGGCCGTTCAACTACCCCCCCCACCGTCCCCTGAAGCTTACATAAGTCCTCCCGAACCGTACGGAGGCTGTGTGGAAACGTGCGCAGACTTCCTAATGCAGTGTTCGCTCGTTTTTGCACAGTGTCCAGTCATGTACGCAGCAGACGCCACCCGGGTGGCTTATGTAATTAATCTGCTTCGAGGTGAGGCACGCGCTTGGGCTACAGCGCTCTGGGAACAGCAGTCATGGCTTCTGACGTCATACGCTGGGTTTATACGGGAATTCAAACAGGTGTTTGATCATCCCAACAGAGGCGAGACCGCCTCGACCGTGCTGCTGTCACTGAGACAGGGGCGTCGGAGCGCAGCTGATTACGCTGTCGACTTCCGCATCGCGGCTGCGAGGTCGGGTTGGAATGACGTTGCGCTCCGCGCTGCCTTCATAAGCGGACTGTCTCCAGTACTGAAGGAGCATTTACTGGCTAAGGACGAACCGCAGACTTTCGACGGGCTTGTCACTCTGGTTATACGCTTAGACAACCGCTTGAATGAACACCGTCGGGAGCAGGCCGGGGGGCGTGGCCGGGCACAAGCCGTCCCTCTCTCTTCCGGGTCTGAAAGGGTGACGTCGTCCCCACGCTCCATTGCCAGTGGGCTCCGTGTGGCAACAGCTCCCCCTGCTGATGAAGCTATGGACACGAGCAGGGCCAAAGTGAGATCTGATATCAGACAAAGGAGACTGGCCCGCGGGGAATGTTTTTACTGTGGCTCATGTGAACACATGTTAAAAGACTGCCCCAAACGGTCAAACACCAACGCCCGTCCTTAGAAACTGGGCTAAGGGTGGGCCATAACATGTGCACGGGGAAACCCCGCAAATCAGCACGAATCCCAGTGTTAATCCTGAGTGGGAATTTAACCCTTCACGCCCCAGCACTGGTGGACACGGGGTCCGAAGGGAATCTGTTGGATAGCAGATGGGCAAAGGAAGTGGGGCTCCCTCTAGTGGCTCTGCCTTCGCCCTTGAAGGTACGGGCACTAGATGGCACTCTACTCCCGCTAATCACACACCGGACCCAGCCTGTGACCCTGGTTGTGTCTGGGAATCACCGGGAGGAGATAGTGTTTTACGTGACACCTTCTACCTCCCGAGTGATTTTGGGTTTTCCTTGGATGGTGAAGCACAATCCCCGGATCGATTGGCCGTCTGGGGCCGTGGTGCAGTGGAGCGAAACCTGCCACCGGGAGTGTTTAGGATCCTCGGTTCCTCCCGGGATCACGGCTAAGGAGGAGGTTAAAATCCCTCCCAATCTGACGGCGGTGCCAGGGGAGTACCATGATCTGGCTGACGTCTTCAGCAAAGATCTGGCGCTCACTCTTCCACCGCACCGACCGTACGATTGTGCCATTGATTTGATTCCGGACGTTGAGTACCCGTCCAGTAGACTGTACAACCTCTCACGTCCGGAACGCGAATCAATGGAGACCTACATCCGGGACTCCTTGGCCGCCGGGTTGATCCGGAACTCCACCTCCCCGATGGGTGCTGGTTTCTTTTTTGTGGGTAAGAAAGACGGCGGACTCCGTCCATGCATCGATTACAGGGGATTGAACGAGATCACGGTTCGCAATCGATACCCATTGCCCCTCTTGGATTCGGTGTTCACACCCCTGCATGGAGCCAAAATATTCACCAAACTCGATCTTAGGAATGCGTACCACCTAGTTTGGATCCGGAAGGGAGACGAATGGAAGACGGCATTTAACACCCCGTTAGGTCATTTTGAGTACCTGGTCATGCCGTTTGGTCTCACCAATGCGCCCGCGACGTTCCAAGCATTGGTTAACGACGTCTTGCGGGACTTCCTGCATCGGTTTGTCTTCGTATATCTGGATGATATACTCATCTTTTCCCCGGATCCTGAGACCCATGTCCGGCATGTACGTCAGGTCCTACAGCGGTTGTTAGAAAACCGGCTGTTTGTGAAGGGCGAGAAGTGCGAGTTCCACCGCACTTCTTTGTCCTTCTTGGGGTTTATCATCTCCTCCAACTCCGTCGCCCCGGATCCGGCCAAGGTTGCGGCGGTGAGGGATTGGCCCCAACCAAAAAGCCGTAGGAAGCTGCAACAGTTCCTCGGCTTTGCAAACTTCTACAGGAGGTTCATTAAGGGTTACAGTCAGGTTGTTAGCCCCCTGACCGCCCTGACCTCCACCAAAGTCCCCTTCACCTGGTCGGACCGGTGCGAAGCCGCGTTTAAGGAGTTGAAACGCCGATTTTCGTCTGCGCCAGTTCTGGTGCAGCCTGATCCTACTCGCCAGTTTATAGTGGAGGTGGACGCCTCAGACTCAGGAATAGGAGCCGTGCTGTCCCAGAGCGGGGAGTCCGATAAGGTTCTCCATCCTTGTGCCTACTATTCCCGCAGGTTGACCCCCGCTGAACGGAATTATGACGTGGGCAATCGAGAACTCCTCGCGGTGAAGGAGGCTCTAGAAGAGTGGAGACACCTGTTGGAGGGAGCTACGGGGCCTTTCACGGTTTTTACGGACCACCGGAACCTGGAGTACATCCGGACCGCCAAGCGGCTGAACCCCAGGCAAGCCCGCTGGTCCCTGTTCTTCGCGCGCTTTGACTTCCGGATCACCTACCGCCCCGGGACCAGGAATCAACGATCCGATGCATTGTCCCGGGTGCACGAAGAGGAGGCCAAGGCCGAGTTGTCGGACCCCATCGACACCATCCTTCCCGAGTCCACTGTCGTGGCCACCCTCACCTGGGACGTGGAGGAGATCGTCCGGGAGGCCCAGGCAAAGAACCCGGACCCGGGAGACGGTCCGAAGAACAGACTCTACGTCCCACCAGAGGCTAGGGCTGCCGTCTTGGACTTCTGCCACGGATCCAAGCTCTCCTGTCATCCCGGAGTGCGTAGGACCGTGGCAGTAGTCCAGCAGCGCTTCTGGTGGGCGTCACTGGAAGCCGACGTCCGGGACTACGTCCAGGCCTGCACCACCTGTGCCAGGGGCAAGGCGGACCATCACAAGACCAGGGGTCTACTCCAACCCCTGCCTGTGCCTCATCGCCCCTGGTCCCACATCGGCCTGGACTTCGTCACGGGCCTCCCGCCGTCCCAGGGCAACACCGCCATACTGACGATAGTGGACCGGTTCTCCAAGGCGGCCCACTTCGTGGCCCTCCCGAAGCTCCCGACGGCCCAGGAGACGGCAGACCTCCTGGTCCACCACGTCGTGCGTCTGCATGGGATACCGTCGGACATCGTCTCGGATCGTGGTCCCCAGTTTTCCTCACAAGTCTGGAGGAGTTTTTGTAAGGAGCTGGGGGCCACCGTACGTCTCTCGTCCGGGTATCACCCACAGACGAACGGCCAGGCAGAGCGGGCGAACCAGGACCTTGAACAGGCTCTTCGTTGTGTCACCTCCGCGCACCCGGCAGCCTGGAGTACCCATCTGGCCTGGATCGAGTACGCTCACAACAGCCAAGTATCTTCTGCCACCGGCCTCTCCCCCTTTGAAGTGTGTCTGGGCTACCAGCCCCCGTTATTCCCACTTGTGGAGGGAGAGGTCGGGGTACCCTCGGTCCAGGCCCACCTGCGGAGGTGCCGCCGGGTGTGGCGGACCGCCCGCTCTGCCCTGTTGCGGGCCCGGACGAGGGCCAAGGCCCATGCAGATCGCCGGCGTTCCCCGGCCCCTGCATACCAACCGGGGCAGGAGGTGTGGTTATCCACCAAGGACATCCCGCTCCAGGTGACATCCCACAAACTAAAGGACCGTTTCATCGGGCCGTTCCCCATCGCCAAGATCCTCAGTCCGGCCGCAGTGAAGCTGACACTCCCGGCTTCACTGCGGATCCATCCGGTTTTTCATGTTTCTAAACTCAAGCCATACCACACCTCACCACTCTGCACCCCTGGACCCGACCCACCTCCTGCCCGGATCATCGACGGGGAGCCGGCATGGACTGTTCGTCGGCTCCTGGACGTCCGTCGGAAGGGTCAGGGTTTTCAGTACTTGGTGGACTGGGAGGGTTACGGACCCGAAGAACGCTCCCGGGTGAAGAGGAGCTTCATCCTGGACCCGGCCCTTCTGGTCGATTTCCACCACCGACACCCAGGAGGCGCCCGTTGAGGGGGGGGTCCTGTTGTGTGGGCCGCTGAAGAGGAGGTACTGCTGGCCCACCACCACCAGATGGCGCCCTGCTTGGAGTGCGGGCTTCAAGCACAAGAGGGCGCCAGAGCCACTGGGAGTGACAGCCGTCACTCATCCTCAACACCAGCTGTCACTCATTCATCTCATCACCATCACCATAAAGGCCGGACGGCAACTCCACCTCCTCGCCGAGAAATCTTCTACGATTAGAGGTAACCTTCTCTGCTGTGATCACTGTTAATCTACTATTGTTCTGTGTGCAGTTGCATGCCCGTGAAGACCCAGGAGAGGGACAAACGGGAGCTGCACAAGTAAAGACGTTTCCTGGAGGTGGAGGTTATCCCTCCCGGAGGAATCACTAATAAAGGTTGCTGGGTGTGAGGACTCACACTCACCACCTTCTGTTTCTGTCTGCCAGCAGTACCAGGGCCGACAACGGAGGACAGAGACCACCTGGGGACTTAGGGCTTGGCAGCTTCGGTGTTCTTCAGGCCGTTGGTGGTAGAAGCGGTGTGGGCCCCGGCTCTTCGTTCATCCGAGGTCTCCTATCTTCAAGCCTGCCCGCAGTCCTCCTGTGTATGATTGGCATTACTCTTGTTTATATTCCGTTGTGTTCTTTCGCAACATTAAATTGTTACTCCTTCTCTTATCCATTGTCCGTTCATTTGCGCCCCCTGTTGTGGGTCCGTGTTACGACACTTTCCCAACATCAACGTCACGTTATCATGGCGCTACATGGATCATATGCGGCGACATGAGTCATTGGAGGCTGGACGGGGCTCACTAGAAGCACACGCGAGGTACAGAGAGGCGCCTTAGTCGCAGATATGTGATGGCTTAAAACATGGATCCATTATTCAAATAATCGCTGACACACCCATGTGTGGCTCATTATTCATGGATTATTATTCGGTGGGACTGAGGCTTAAGACAAATAACCAGATGGGAAACAAATAATCTGCAAATTATAACCACTCAAGCAAAGCAAATACTTGATACCAAAAATAAAGTAACAAAATAAGGAATTAACACACAGATATATCTGACAACCACCACCTCTCCAAAGTAACCACCGATCAGGTGACATGTGGGCGTGTCCTTGGCCTTCTCCAGTCTCTGAGGTCCTCCACACAGACACCTGTGTCCAGAGAGACTCCCCACATGGACTAAATGTGGTGTCTGATGTTCCCTCACAGTGTCAGTGATCCTCCTCATCAGAGTCTCACTAAGTAACTGTTCACTGGACACAAAGTCATTCCAGCAGGACCCAAAGATCCTCCACAGAGACCTGGGACCGGGTTTACTGGACTTTTTTCTTTTGGTTGGTAAATACATGATGAAGGACCTGCTGCAGTGACCCTAGCGGCCAGAAGAAGACCTGAGCAACTTCAACATTTTATTAAAGACAAGATTAATATGAGTTCAAAGCAGCGAGCTTCGGACAAATGTGGACATGGATTTCCGACCTTTCACCCCAGCAGCTCAAGCCACTTTCTGCGGGTTTTAAAATAATTGATGTTGAACAAAAACCACAGAGTTCAATGTGTAAAATAAGACGGCACACAGAGAAAACACCTTCACGAAGGCCAAACCATAAAAGTCAACTTTTTCATAGCTGCAGCCTTTTTTAAGTCAAACAAACTCAAAATGTGACGGCTTCTATTCCAGGTCAGACTCAACCAAATCAGGTTTTCACATTTGGACTAATCCTCCTAAAAAATGTTATGTACGCTGCAATACTGACCTTCTCGAACGTTCTCTTCACTCTGACCCACGTACATGTTGATGAGTTCTGGACCTTTGACGCTGCAGAAAGACAAAGAAAGAATTTCAAACGCTGGACAAACTTATAGACAGCAGGAAACCCCAAAACTAAGAAAAACATAAGACAATAAAATTCCAGCTATATTCAGATAAAAAAAACACTTCAGAATCCTAAATATCTGTTCTATACTGCCTCCTACTAGAAGATACAAGCAACCCATCCTGAAGACTGCAACACTGCAGCCTCAGACAGCCCACGGCAGTCCCAGGCTGTCCCGGTGTCGCAGACCAAACGGTCCGTCCCGCCTCCACTGCGCATGTGTCATTTGTGACCACAGCTGAATTCATGTGGAAATGATTGTTGTAGAAAAGCTTCAGATATCTGTGGCTGAAACAGATGATGACTGGAGGCAGTTTGAAGCAGAAACGAATCAATGAACCGCAGCTGATGACGCATGCGCAGTGAAGGCAGGGGGGACCGATTTTTAGAGGGGACCGTTCGGTCTCCGACACCGTGCAAAGACGGTCCACAGCCGTCTCAGGCTGTCCCATGCGAAGACAGCCCATGGCCGTCCAACCCAAATTAATGTTCTGGTGACTGAGCTGAATGAAGGTCACAGTGACCTGAAGTAACGTTTTGTCCACTCCGATTCAAAACGATCTTTGTTTTCATATAGTGTTCTGTAAACAAGGCAACATTTAAAGATTTATGTGTTCACACTAAAACTACACCTGCCGGGACTGTAGGTGGCGCTGTATGTTATGTGAGTGCATGTGTGCCTTTTTCTGTCATTCACTGGACTTTCTACAGCTGGAAAACAAAACAGACAGAAACAGAGCGAGAAGTTACCAGCTAAAAACAAGCTAAATATTAAAGGATTCATTCTCCATGCTTCAGTTTGGATTTGTCTCATGTGGACCTCAATCATGTTCTGATTAGCCTTTTGCTAGAAACCAATGAAAATCAATGTTTGTTTTTCTGTATTTGATCAAAAAAGAATGCCACATGAAAAAACTATGGATTTGACAAAGACCGGAGCGCAAGACTGAAAAAAACAAAACAAAACAAAAACAACATATTTTACAAAGACAGACGCACCACACGGAGAAACAACATATTTTACAAAGACAGACGCACCACACGGAGAAACAACAGATTTTACAAAGACAGACGCACCACACGGAGAAACAACAGATTTTACAAAGACAGACGCACCACACGGAGAAACAACAGATTTTACAAAGACAGACGCACCACACGGAGAAACAACATATTTTACAAAGACAGACGCACCACACGGAGAAACAACAGATTTTACAAAGACAGACGCACCACACGGAGAAACAACAGATTTTACAAAGACAGACGCACCACACGGAGAAACAACAGATTTTACAAAGACAGACGCACCACACGGAGAAACAACAGATTTTACAAAGACAGACGCACCACACGGAGAAACAACAGATTTTACAAAGACAGACGCACCACACGGAGAAACAACAGATTTTACAAAGACAGACGCACCACACGGAGAAACAACATATTTTACAAAGACAGACGCACCACACGGAGAAACAACATATTTTACAAAGACAGACGCACCACACGGAGAAACAACATATTTTACAAAGACAGACGCACCACACGGAGAAACAACGATTTTACAAATGACAGACGCACCACACGGAGAAACAACAGATTTTACAAAGACAGACGCACCACACGGAGAAACAACAGATTTTACAAAGACAGACGCACCACACGGAGAAACAACAGATTTTTAACAAAGACAGACGCACCACACGGAGAAACACAGATTTTACAAAGACAGACGCACCACACGGAGAAACAACAGATTTTACAAAGACAGACGCCACCACACGGATTCAGACAGACGCACCACACGGAGAAACAACAGATTTTACAAAGACAGACGCACCACACGGAGAAACAACAGATTTTACAAAGACAGACGCACCACACGGAGAAACAACAGATTTTACAAAGACAGACGCACCACACGGAGAAACAACAGATTTTACAAAGACAGACGCACCACACGGAGAAACAACAGATTTTACAAAGACAGACGCACCACACGGAGAAACAATAGATTTTACAAAGACAGACGCACCACACGGAGAAACAATAGATTTTACAAAGACAGACGCACCACACGGAGAAACAACAGATTTTACAAAGACAGACGCACCACACGGAGAAACAATAGATTTTACAAAGACAGACGCACCACACGGAGAAACAACAGATTTTACAAAGACAGACGCACCACACGAAGAAACAACAGACAGGAGCGCCAATTTGGGGGGGAGGGGGTGGGGGGGGGGAAATCTATGGATTTTACAGAGACAGCAGCACCACATGGAAAAAAAACAATAGATTTTACAAACACTGGAGCACCACACGGAGAAACAATAGATTTTACAAAGATCAAAGAAAAAAAAAAAAACAATGAATTTTACATAAACAGGAGCGCCATATGAACAAACAATGGATTTGACAAAGATCAAAGAACCACATGAAAAAAACTATGGATTTTACAAAGACTGGAGCACCACAAGGGAAAAAAAATGGATTTTACACAGACCAGAGCACCACATGAAAAAAAAAAAACTATGGATTTTACAGTGGGGAAAATAAGTATTTGACCCCCTGTCAGTTTTTCAGGTTTTCCCACCTACAAAGAATGTAGAGGTCTGTAATTTTTATCGTAGGTTCACTTCAACTGTGAGAGAATCTAAAAAAAAATAAATCCAGAAAATCACATTGTATGATTTTTAAATAATTAATTTGCATTTTATTGCATAAAAAAGTATTTGACCCCCTAGAAAAACAGAGCTTAACAACTGGTACAGAAACATTTGTCTGGCATTACAGAGTTCAGACGTTTCCTGTAGTTTTTCATCAGGTTTTCACACACTGCAGCAGGGATTTTGGTCCACTCCTCCATACAGATCTTCTCTAGATCTTTCAGGTTTGGAGTTTCAGCTTCCTCCAAAGATTTTCTATTGAGTTCAGGTCTGGAGACTGGCCAGGCCACTCCAGGACCTTGAAATGCTTCTTACGGAGCCCCTCCTTAGTTGCCCTGGCTGTGTGTTTGGGGTCATTGTCATGCTGAAGACCCAGCCACAACCCATCTTCAATGCTTTTACTCCATCCTCCCTTCAATACGGTGCAGTCGTCCTGTCCCCTTTGCAGAAGAGCACCCCCAGAGTATGATGTTTCCACCCCCATGCTTCACGGTTGGGATGGTTTTCTTGGGGTTGTTCTCATCCTCTAAACATGGTAAGTGGAGTTGATTCCAAAAAGCTCTATTCTGGTCTCATCTGACCACATGACCTTCTCCCACGCCTCCTCTGGATCATCCAGATGGTCACTGGTGAACTTCAAACGGGCCTGGACATGTGCTGGCTTGAGCAGGGGGACCTTGCTGCCCTGCAGGATTTTAAACCATGACAGCATCATGTGTTACTAATGTAATCTTTCTGACTGTGGTCCCAGCTCTCTTCAGGTCATTGACCAGGTCCTCCTGTGTAGTTCTGAGCTTTCTCAGAATCATCCTTACCCCACAAAGTGAGATCTTGCATGGAATCCCAGACCGAGGGAGACTGACAGTCATCTTGTGTTTCTTCCACTTTCTAATAAATAATCATAACAGTTGTTGTCTTCTACCAAGCTGCTTGTCTGTTGTCCTGTAGTCCATCCCAGCCTTGTGCAGGTCTACAGTTTTGTCCCTGGTGTCCTTAGACAGCTCTTTGGTCTTGGCTATGGTGGACAGGTTGGAGTGTGATTGATTGAGTGTGTGAACAGGTGTCTTTTATACAGGTAACAAGTTCAAACAGGTGCAATTAATACAGGTAAAGAGTGCAGAATAAGAGGGCTTCTTAAAGAAAAATTAACAGGTCTGTGAGAGACAGAATTCTTGTTGGTTGGTAGGTGATCAAATACTTATTTTATGCAATAAAATGCAAATTAATTATTTAAAAAAAATACAATGTGATTTTCTGGATTTTTTTTAGATTATGTCTCTCACAGTTGAAGTGAACCTACAATAAAAATTACAGACCTCAACATTCTTTGTAGGTCGTAAAACCTGCAAAACTGACAGGGGGTCAAATACTTATTTTCCCCACTGTACATAGACCGGACTGCCATACAAACAAACTATGGATTTGACAAAGACCGGAGCACCACATCTTCCATACGAGGTGTTTTGTTTGGTGCTTCAGGCTCTTGTGGAAAAAGCAGTTGATTTAATACCATTTTGTCCGTCGTGATGACAGCTTGTTAGCTGATGTTACAGGTTGTCATCCTAACAGTCATCGAGGTGCAGATTACTGCCAAAAATGCATTTAATGATCCACCAAGAGTTTAAAAAAGTAGTTACACTATTTACAACATCAAGTGATTAATTATGAGCTGCTGTGGTTCCACAGGTGGCGCTGTGATGTAATCCCTTCAGAAACATTCTGTATTGTTTGTGCACATGGAGACGCAAATCCAGGGTTTTCAGATTTACCGCCCCCCCCCCATTTTCAAATGCTGTTATTTTCGGTCACTGAAAACGCCATTTATGTGTGGACAAAATTTCAAAACAACTTACACAGATATACCTTAATCTATTCCCGTGTGGGCGGGGCCTAAGTATCAGTGGTTCTGACTAATGAGAAAAAATGGTCCAAACACAAGAAGCCTGTGGTGTTCATGTCTAATGAACGAGCTTGTGGTTCTGTGGTGGTTCTACTGACCCACTGAACCCCGGTGGTCTGAGCAGAGGAGGAGATGGTTTTCTGACTTCAGAGATTTGATGATTGTCCGACCCAAGGCCAGAGATGGAGGGTAAGAAATGTAAAACCGACACTGTCCTTACCTAAGAAAGGTCATTGAACACTCTGTGGCCACAGCCTTGGCGAGCAGAGTTTTTCCAGTGCCGGGCGGTCCATACAGCAGGACTCCAGTCCGGTTCAGACCCAAAGACAGGAGCTGTGGATGCTGCAGGGGAAGCTGAATTGTGTCCAGGATCTCCTTCTTCACCCGTTGGAGACCGCCGACATCCTCCCAGTGCACTTTTGGAATCTGTAGGTGTTTAGAGCCTGTGTTTAATCAGTCGTAGGTCATCAAGAGAAGGTTTTAGAGCAACTCACATAAAAAAAAAAAAAAACATGACCCAGAAAGAAGATCTAAGTCCTAAACTCCCCAGTCCCAAAAGCCAGACCCTGGATTACCTTGGGCGCACCGATGGCCCGGGATTGGTACTTTTGCAGAGTCTCCAGGGCATTGATGAAGTCCTGGTTGAGGATGGTCACTCCACTTAAACACAGGTCCTCCTGCTGCCGACCCTGACTGCACAGAAACTAGGTTTTCAAATCAGGATCACGATCTGAATTCAAGTACTGGAGCAAAGATTTCAGTCCTGTTTTACCAGATCTGGAGGAGCCTCCTGCAGGCAGCTCTGCCGGCCTCCACCACCACGGCACTCAGATCCCCCAGAACAAAACCCTGAGGAGGAGAAACCTTCAGGTCAAACCTGCATCTGATGTGACGGGACCAACAAGAGCCAGGCGACGGGTTCACAACCTGTCTGTTGACCCCACAGAGAGGAACTTCAGGTGTTGGTTTTTGGTTTTCTTTGGTAACTATTGCAGGGGTTAAACTGATTTTTATCATCTGAACTTCTTTCGTCCAATAAGCAGACAGCAGGTTTTAGCATTAAGCCCCTCCCCCTCCCCTGTGGTTAGTGTTTGTAGCACAGAGCTAAATCCTGTTAGCTGAGACGGGTCCAGAACCTCCGATGGGAAACAGATGAGGCTGGTGACATTGAGATTAAGGAGTGAAAACTTTAATTTGCTGAGACACAAAAGCTTTTGATTCTTTATGTCTTAAACTTTGGATAACCGTCTGCTTCAGGAGTCTTCATGTCGTCTGTGTTCTTGCTCTGGGGGTTGGGTAGGTTAGATCTTACTTGTGTGAAGTGACTTCAGGCAGCTTTGTTGTGATTTGGTGCTATATAAATGAAATAAATTTATTACATTTATGGACCCAAAGTCCTCGTCTGTTCTAACACCACAGAAGGAGCCGCCTCAGGCACCTTCAGCCAGATTCTGTTTGGCACAAATGGACAACCTGCAGCACTCAGCGTCCTGAGGGCGAGGATTTGGAAACACTTGGTTCAAATCTGTCCTGTAGGTGGCACTAGAGGGCAATTAGAAAGCTCGACTCTGGGACGGACACAGGCTGGGTCTTTTTTTTGAGACATACTGCGGTCAGTCTGGCGATGTGCTGCAGGTTGATGTCTCTCCCCAGATGAAGGTCTCTGCTCAGAGCGGCGAGCACGGCGCAGCGCTGCTGCTCATTGGGCCTCTCTACTGCCACCACATGGAGGAATGCTGCCATGACATCCGACGACAGCTCCCGAGCCCTGGAGGCCGTCGCCACCACCACCACACTGCGAAAAAACAAAATTAAACACAGAGTCTGCAAGTGGAACAGGCTCCTCCCACTGCTGCAACGTCATTGAACCATCACCTGGTGGAGACGCCGCTGAGAAGGCGGCGCAGTGCAGCCTCCACCCTGCCGTCCTGCTCAGCTCCCCCGTGAGGCTGGAACAGGAGGTGCAGGTTTCTCAATAGCAGGATGCAGGGCCGCAGGGTGTCGGCTCTTTGAAACGCCGCCATCAGCTTGGCCTCTGAGGCTGCAGGCGTGTCGGCGCACAGCGTGACGCAGTCCACCTGCAGGAGAGACACTCTGAGCACGGCTCCAAAAGCTCTGCATGGTTCCTCTGAACACGTGACCGCTCGGTCCTCGTACCTTCATCAGATGGAGGTGGAGCCTCTGGCCTGCAGTGCTGACCGCTGTGACCTTCCCACTTCCTGCAGGACCGTGAAGCAGGACGGTGCAACCCGACAGTGAACTCCTTCACCAGACAAAACATTGGCGTCACTCACGTGACCCTGCTTCTTCACCGCTCACACTCAGGTTTATTTAATTTCACCGTAAGCTAGCGTGACACGGCGCCGCCGCGGAAAACTTTGCAGGATGAGATCAAAGCGGTCTTGACTCCACCCATTTATTTCTGAGTCGTCTTTCACCATCACACTCTCGCTGGTCAGGTCGTGTGTGTCGGCGGTGTGGTTACCTGTGATGGAGGTGTGGCATGATGACGCTGATCATGTGGTCCACGGTCTCCGTGAGGCCCGGCGGAGAAAGGCTCCTCCACAGGTCAGCTCCGCCTACAGAGGCGGGGGGAACACGGCTGCTCGTGGGCGCCCCCTGAGGACAAACACAACAGTTGTATACTGATGTTACATCAGAGTAGTAGTAGTAAAGACGGCACTGTCTGAGGTCAAAGGTCAAACCTCACCATGTACAGTGACGTGTGACATCTGTCAGCCAGGTAAGCTCCGCCCCCATCATCTTCTGGCTCTGCAGATGTGCACACCTTCTGCACTCTGAAGAAGAGGACCGGACTCCTAACAGAGATCAAAGGTCAAACATGCTGCGTGTAGGAGACACTTTGTGCCCAGCGACGAAAGTGAACCGCAAAAAAAAAGAAAAAAAAAAGAAAAAAAGGCCTGTAGGCCCTGGTGGGGGGTTGAAACTTTAGATGCTATCAGATGCAGATTCTGGTGCATTTTCTGGTCAATTTTTCCAACACGTTGTGTGAAAAGACTATTTTCTCATGTTGTCCAGATGACAGAACTGTAGCACACAGACTGTCCACTGGATCAGAACACGGTGAGATCACTGTTCCACTAATCCACATATTCCCGTTGCACTGTTCCTGTTCTCTCTTCATCCAAACATTTGACTTCAGCAGTTTGTGTTTTTGTACCAACTGATAGTGTCTTAAAATAAACTCAAAGTTTAAAGCTGCACCTGCTGTTCATTAAGTCACTAACAGAACTTTTAGTTCTCAGGACACTGATTTGGGTTTAAATTTGATTCTGATTTTTCCGTCCAGCGCCGACGTCAGCGTTTCTGGGAAACTCACAACTTCAGTGTTGCACAAAACGACACACAGATGTTTTCTGCATTAAAATCTGACGTCTGTGAGCGTGTTAATTATTTATCAGATTTTTATTAACATGAATATTTCACATCTGTGTAACAGAAGAAACCACAAAACGCAGATTTAGCAGGTTAACACATCATGTTTCCATGGAGACGGTTTGAAGTCAATTCATCCCAAAGACAGTTTGATTTGTGTGAAATAACTCTAACGTCAACGGACAAAGAATTCTGTCAAAACCACGATATAAGATGAGCTGCTCGTTGAGGTCCCGAGGTCCAAGCGGACGCTCAGAGGGGATCGATCATTTCCTGTGGCAGCTCCTAAAGTTTGGATTGATCGACCTGTACATTAGGCCTCTTCATGGTCTGTTTTTAAAACCAATCTTCAAACCCACTTTTATTCACGGGCTTTTAACACAATATGAGACTCGCTCCGTTTGATTGTTCTTTTTGTGACCTCATGTGCAGCACTTTGTTTCAGTTTTGGCTGTTCAAAAGTGCTCCATGAATAAAGCTGAGTTAATAAGATCAAAGACTTAGCGGGAGAGTTAACATTTCTGTATCAATGAAGATTTTTAGGAGTCAGTCAGCGTTTTTGGTCCTTTTGCTGGAACCAGCCCCGAACCCTGCAGCAGAACAATGTTTCATCACGACACAAAGGTCATGCTAAAATCTGTAACGCCGTCATCACTGGTGCCAAATAAAATGAAGACAAGCTTGTCAGAGTCACCTCGTGTCCTCACAGAGACACCTTATGTTGTCACAGAGTCACCTAGTGTCCTCACAGAGACACTTTATGTTGTCACACTCACCTAGTGTCCTCACAGAGACACTTTATGTTGTCACAGTCACCTCGTGTCCTCACAGAGACACCTTATGTTGTCAGTCACCTAGTGTCCTCACAGAGACACCTTATGTTGTCACAGTGTCACCTCGTGTCCTCACAGAGACACTTTATGTTGTCACAGAGTCACCTAGTGTCCTCACGGAGACACCTTATGTTGTCACAGTCACCTCGTGTCCTCACGGAGACACCTTATGTTGTCACAGAGTCACCTCGTGTCCTCACGGAGACACTTTATGTTGTCACAGAGTCACCTCGTGTCCTCACAGAGACACCTTATGTTGTCACAGAGTCACCTCGTGTCCTTACAGAGACACCTTATGTTGTCACAGTCACCTCGTGTCCTCACGGAGACACTTTATGTTGTCACAGTCACCTCGTGTCCTCACAGAGACACCTTATGTTGTCACAGTCACCTCGTGTCCTCACAGAGACACTTTATGTTGTCAGTCACCTCGTGTCCTCACAGAGACACTTTATGTTGTCAGTCACCTCGTGTCCTCACAGAGACACTTTATGTTGTCACAGTCACCTCGTGTCCTCACAGAGACACTTTATGTTGTCAGTGTCACCTCGTGTCCTCACAGACACTTTGTTGTCACAGTCACCTCGTGTACTCACAGAGACACTTTATGTTGTCACAGAGTCACCTTGTGTCCTCACAGAGACACCTCGTGTACTCACAGAGTCACCTAGTGTCCTCATGGAGTCAAATTGTGTCGTCGGAGTCACCTTGTGTCCCCACGGAGACACCTTGTGTCCTCACAGGGACACCACGTCTCCCCACAGACAAACCTCATCTCCCCACAGACACCTCGTGTCCCTACTGAGACACCTCATCTCCCCACAGACAAACCTCATCTCCCCACAGACACCTCGTGTCCCCACAGACAAACCTCATCTCCTCACAGAGACATCTCGTCTCAGAATCCTGAGTACTGTGCATTTTCCATTTGTCCCTGATTGACTCAGACCAGATCACTGAGGTGGTCGAGGTGATCTGCATTACTATGTGCAGTACTTTGGGTCCTGAGGACCTAAACGGGGTCCCAGTGTTCTAGAAGAACTGAACAATCAGCAGGTTCAGATGGTCTGGGTTGGTTCTTGGTGCGTCTGGGTACCTGTGGATTCCCTCGGCGTTCTTCTCCAGCAGGTCTGGATGGTTTCCAGCTGGGACTGACAAGACGTCTCCCAGTGAGACGAGTCTACAATGAGATGGACAGACGGGTTGTGTTCAGCGTGAAGTCAAAACCTAGCTAATGTTGGGCAGCAGTGCTGCTCGCATAAACTTTGATACATGTGAACATAAAGTCAGCATATGTTAGCACTCTGTTATGTCTGTCTTAGCTTGCATAAATGACGGCGCTAATGTTAGCAAACCAACATACTAACCCACAGGTGGCCATGCCAAATTCGACTGGAAACACTAACACTACAAATATCATACAGTAGTATGAGGAAACTGCAATAGTGTGTCAACATGCAAATATAATGTTAGCAATGACATTAATCTGCCAATGATAGCATCGAATTAAAAATGTTGCGACATCACCAAAGACTGTATGCTGTATTAGCATAACCATGATCGTCTGTACAGGTGCTTTGGGGGTGTTAACATGTTAACTTTATCAGACACAGACGTGAGGCTGTTTAAACATCACGCTGCTCTCAGCTGACCGCCGCTATCGTACATAATCAGTTGATCAGCAGCCTGTCAAATCACTTCCAAAATCAGTTTCTCCACAGAACAGTGTGTGTGTGTGTGTGAAAACCATAAAGAGATTAAGAGATTTGTCCTTTATTCATTGGTTTTGTTTTATTTGCTGTAGAAAACCACATGACCACATTACCTGCAAAGGAGAAAATACAGTGAGGAAAATAAGTATTTGAACACCCTGCGGTTTTGCAAGTTCTCCCACTTACAAATCATGGAGGGATCTGAAATTTTCATCTTAGGTGCATGTCCACTGTGAGAGACATAATCTAAAAAAAAAAAATCCAGAAATCACAATGTATGATTTTTAATAATTTATCTGTATGTTATTGCTGCAAATAAGTATTTGAACACCTACCAACCAGCAAGAATTCTGTCTCACAGACCTGTTAATTTTTCTTTAAGAAGTTCTCTTATTCTGCACTCTTTACCTGTATTAATTGCACCTGTTTGAACTTGTTACCTGTATAAAAGACACCTGTTCACACACTCAATCAATCACTCCAACCTGTCCACCATAGCCAAGACCAAAGAGCTGTCTGAGGACACCAGGGACAAAACTGAATTGAAGATGGGTCATGGCTGGGTCTTCAGCATGACAATGACCCCAAACACAGCCAGGGCAACTAAGGAGGGTTCCGTAAGAAGCATTTCAAGGTCCTGGAGTGGCCTGGCCAGTCTCCAGACCTGAACTCAATAGAAAATCTTTGGAGGGAGCTGAAACTCCAAACCTGAAAGATCTAGAGAAGATCTGTATGGAGGAGTGGACCAAAATCCCTGCTTCAGTGTGTGAAAACCTGGTGAAAAACTACAGGAAATGTCTGAACTCTGTAACTGCAAACAAAGGCTACTGTACCAAATATTAACATTGATTTTCACAGGTGTTCAAATACTTATTTGCAGCAGTAACATACAAATAAATTATTTAAAAAAATCATACATTTGTGATTTCCAGATTTTTTTAGATTATGTCTCTCACAGTGGACATGCACCTAAGATGAAAATTTCAGACCCCTCCATGATTTCTAAGTGGGAGAACTTACAAAACTGCAGGGTGTTCAAATACTTATTTTCCTCTCTGTAAACCACCTGAACCTCTTTACTTGGACCTTCTGGACTTTTGGCCTTAAGTGGTGTTCTGGACGACACCTCGGTGTGAACTTGTGATAAACCCTGAACTAACGCCAGATACAGTATATTCCTAGTGTCTCCACTACACTGTTATTATTATTTTATTTTTACTTTTATTTTGTCATTTGAGTTTTAAATGGACCACAATGGAATAAGTGTTTTCACTTTCTTGTGCCATCCATGTATTTTTAATTTATTTACAATTATATTATGTACTTACATTGAACTTACTAAATAAAATCAGACACTTATGCTTTTTATAGATGATTTTAATGCCCCCTGCTGGAATGGTGTGTGAGTCCAGAATGAAATTAGTAACATCCAGTGTTGTTAGCTAATATCTATGGCATCTCCAAAAATATTTGTCTTATCAACGTTCTGATTTTACAACGTTCATCCTTGACCAAAAATACATAAACATACCAAACAGCAAGTATCAGCTCTCCACAGTTTGTCCGTGACCAAAGCCATACACTCACACATGCCACTTCGCTTTTATTACCTTGCGGCGAGCTGCACAGAAGAACGAGTTTATCTTTACTGCATTCTGCCATAAGCAGGCACTTTGTTGGGAAAGTGTCGGTACACGGACCCACAACAGGGGTGGCAAAGGAACGGACAATGGAGTAGGTCAAATAACAACACTTTACTGTTGTGAATGTGCACAACAAATACAACAGATTACAACAATAGATCAGAATCAATTCACAAAGGTGTCGTGTGGGCAGGCTCGAAGATAGGAGACACCTGTCCAAAGCAGAACCGGAACCACACGATTTCCTCCGCCACCAGACCCCAGGAATACTGGAGCCGCCAAGTCCCGAACTCCCAGGTGGCCACTGCCTCCGCGTGTCGGACCTGGTACTGCTGGCGAGGAACAAAAACACAATTAAAGGTGGGCGCGTTTGCACCCAGTAATCCGCACGGCAGGAAAGCTACCTCCACCTCTCGTTGGAAAAAAGGTCTGTTATCACTCACAAAAATCACAAAAGGTTACTGTCAAGCAGTCAGCTGAGAATATTACCTTCCAGGTAGAAAGATATCTCGGCAAAGAGGTGGAGACTTCGTCCTGCTGATGTACCCCTGCTGATTGGTAACAGCTGTTGCAGGTGATGCGTGACAGCTGTCACCCTAGCTGCTCCTGTGAGGCAGCTGCGCCCTCTGGTGCCTGGAGCCCGCACTCCAGGCAGGGCGCCCTCTGGTGGTGGGCCAGCAGTACCTCCTCTTCTGGCGGCCCACACAACAGGACCCCCCCCAGGCTTGTCCGGGTGGCGGTGGTAGAAATCGGCCAGGAGGGCCGGGTCCAGGATGAAGCTCCTCTTCACCCAGGAGCGTTCTTCGGGGCCGTACCCCTCCCAGTCCACCAAATACTGGAAGCCCCGGCCCATCCTACGGACATCCAAAAGCCGGCGTACAGTCCAAGCCGGCTCGCCATCGATGATCCGGGCAGGAGGCGGCGCCGGACCCGGAGTACAGAGGGGTGAGGAGTGATGAGGTTTAATCCGGGACACATGAAACACAGGATGGATCCGCAGTGAGGCTTCGGCTGCCGGCCTCACTGCGGCTGGACTGATGACCTTCAGGATCTTGAATGGGCCGATGTAACGGTCCTGTAACTTGGGGGAGTCCACTTGGAGGGGGATGTCCTTTGTGGATAACCACACCTCCTGCCCAGGCCGATACGCAGGGGCCGGGGTCCGCCGACGGTCTGCATGGGCTTTTGCCCTCGTCCGGGCCTTTAGCAAAGCAGAACGGGCGGCACGCCACACCCGACGGCACTTCCGCAGGTGGGCCTGGACCGAGGGCACACCGACCTCTCCCTCAACCACCGGAAACAACGGGGGCTGATACCCCAGACATACCTCAAAAGGGGAGAGGCCGGTGGCTGAAGACACCTGGCTGTTATGGGCATACTCGATCCAGGCCAAATGGGTACTCCAGGCCGCTGGGTTAGGGTTAGGGAGGGCCACGAAGTGGGCCGCCTTGGAGAATCGGTCCACTATCGTGAGGATGGTGGTGTTACCCTGGGACGGCGGGAGGCCCGTGACAAAATCCAGGCCGATGTGGGACCAGGGGCGATGAGGCACAGGCAGCGGCTGGAGTAAACCTGATGCCCGGCGATGGTCAGCCTTGCCCCTGGTGCAGGTGGTGCAGGCCTGGATATAATCCCGGACGTCGGCCTCTAGGGACGCCCACCAGAAGCGCTGCCGGACAACTGCCACGGTTCTTCGCACCCCTGGATGACAGGAGAGCTTGGAGCCGTGACAGAAGTCCAGGACTGCAGCCCTAGCTTCTGGTGGGACGTATAGTTTGTTCTTCGGCCCAGTTCCGGGGTCCGGGCTTCGTGCCAGGGCCTCCCGGACGGTTCTCTCTACGTCCCAGGTGAGGGTGGCCACGATAGTGGACTCCGGGATGATGGGTTCCGGTGGATCCGACAACTCCGCTTTGACTTCATCTTCATGTACCCGGGACAAGGCATCCGATCTCTGGTTCTTGGTCCCGGGACGGTAGGTGATCCGGAAGTCAAAACGGCCGAAGAACAGTGACCAGCGGGCTTGCCTGGGGTTCAGCCGCTTGGCGGTCCTGATATACTCCAGGTTCCGGTGGTCAGTGAAAACCGTGAATGGCACGGACGTTCCCTCCAACAGATGTCTCCACTCTTCAAGAGCCTCTTTCACCGCAAGGAGTTCTCGATTGCCGACGTCATAGTTCCGTTCGGCCGGGGTCAACCTGCGGAAAAAATAGGCACACGGGTGAAGGACCTTATCGGTCTTCCCGCTCTGGGAAAGCACGGCTCCTATCCCTGAGTCCGAGGCGTCCACTTCAACCACTAACTGGCGACTAGGATCGGGCTGCACCAGAACGGGTGCAGACGAGAAGCGCCGTTTCAACTCCTTGAACGCGGCATCGCAACGATCCGACCAGGTGAAGGGGACTTTTGGTGAGGTCAGGGCTGTCAGGGGGCTAACTATCTGACTGTAGCCCTTAATGAACCTACTGTAGAAATTTGCAAAGCCGAGGAACTGTTGCAGCTTCCTACGGCTAGTGGGTTGGGGCCAGTCTCTCACCGCCGCAACCTTGGCCGGATCAGGAGCGACGGAGTTGGGGGAGATGATAAACCCCAGGAAGGACAAAGATGTGCGGTGAAACTCACACTTCTCGCCCTTCACAAACAGCCGGTTCTCCAACAACCGCTGCAGGACCTGACGTACATGCCGGACATGAGTCTCAGGATCCGGAGAAAAGATGAGTATATTGTCTAGATATACGAAGACGAATCGGTGCAGGAAATCCCGCAAGACATCATTAACCAATGCTTGGAACGTCGCGGGGGCGTTTGTGAGGCCGAACGGCATGACCAGGTACTCAAAGTGACCTAATGGGGTGTTGAATGCCGTCTTCCATTCGTCTCCCTTCCGGATCCGAACCAGGTGATACGCATTTCTAAGATCCAGCTTAGTAAAGATTTTGGCTCCATGCAGGGGGGTGAACACGGAATCTAATAATGGCAACGGGTATCGGTTGCGAACCGTAATCTCATTCAGCCCCCTGTAATCAATACATGGACGAAGTCCGCCATCTTTCTTGCCCACAAAAAAGAAACCTGCCCCCATCGGGGAGGTGGAGTTCCGGATCAGCCCGGCAGCTAATGAGTCCCGGATGTAGGTCTCCATTGATTCGCGCTCAGGTCGTGAGAGGTTGTACAGCCTGCTGGACGGGAACTCAGCGCCTGGAACCAAATCAATGGCACAATCGTACGGACGGTGCGGGGGAAGGGTGAGTGCCAGATCCTTGCTGAAGACATCAGCAAGATCGTGGTACTCAACCGGCACTGCCGTCAGATTGGGAGGGACTTGACCTCCTCCTTAGCCTGGAACGGGAGGAACCGAGGATCCTAAACACACCCGATGGCAGGTTTCGCTCCACTGAACCACCACCCCAGACGGCCAATCGATCCGGGGATTGTGCTTTAACATCCATGGGATGCCCAAAATCACGCGGGAGGTAGAAGAAGTTACAAAAAACTCAATCTCCTCCCGGTGGTTTCCAGACACCACCAGAGTTACTGGTTGTGTTGTGTGTGAGTAAAGGGAGGAGGGTGCCATCTAGTGCCCGCACCTGCAATGGCGAAGGAAGCGCCACCAGAGGGAGCCCTACCTCCTTTGCCCATCTGCTGTCTAGCAGATTCCCTTCTGACCCCGTGTCCACCAGTGCTCGGGCTTGAAGGGTTAAATCCCCGCTCAGGATTGTGACTGGGAGTCGTGTGGCAATTTGTGTGTGTCTCACTTGAATGTCTTGACCCCCCCTTAGCCCAGTCTCTAAGGGTGAGTGTTGACGTTTTGGCCGTTTGGGGCAGTCTCTCTGTGTGTGCTCTGTTGAGCTGCAGAGAAAACACTCTCCACGGATCAGCCTCCCCATTTTGGCCCTGTGCGTTTCCCTAACAACATCACCAGGGGGAGCTGTTGCCCCACAAAGCGCTGCGGCTGTGGAGCGTGGGGAGGGCGGCCCCTTTTCGAACCCGGAAGGGAGAGGGGCGGCGCGTATCCGGTCACGTCCTTCGCCTCGCTCCCGACGGCGTTCCTCTAACCGATTGTCTAATCGTATAACGAGATCAATAAGCCCGTCTAAATCCCGCGGTTCGTCCTTGGCCACCAGGAGCTCCTTCAGGACCAACGACAGTCCGTTTACGAGGGTGGCACGGAGGGCAGTGTTATTCCAGCCGGACCTCGCAGCCGCGATGCGGAAGTCGACTGCATAAACAGCTGCGCTCCGGCGCCCCTGTCTCATTGACAGCAGCACGGCTGAAGCGGTCTCTCCTCTATTTGGGTGATCGAACACTGTTCTGAACTCCCTCACAAACCCATCATATATCAGAAGGAGCCGTGAATTTTGCTCCCAAAGCGCTGTAGCCCAAGCGCGTGCCTTGCCGCGAAGCAGATTAATGACATAAGCTATCTTACTAGCATCAGTCGCGTACATGACGGGACGTTGTGCGAAGACAAGCGAACACTACATAAGAAAGTCCGCGCACGTCTCCACACAACCTCCATACGGCTCTGGAGGGCTTATGTATGCTTCCGGGGAAGGTGGGAGGGGTCGTTGAACGACCTGTGGAACGTCACTGTTACGCACAGGGTCGACAGGAGGGAGAGCCGCAGCAGCGCCCTGAGGGCGCGCTTCCACCTGTGCGGCGAGAGCCTCCACCCTGCGGTTAAGGAGGACGTTCTGCTCGGTCATTAAATCCAACCGAGCCGTGAAAGCGGTGAGGATCCGCTGCAACTCACCGATCATTCCTCCTGCGGACGCCTGTGCGCCCTGTTCTTCCATTGGCCGTTCAACAGCCGGTTGACTCCCCTCGGGATCCATGACGCTGGCCGAGATATCCTGTTGGGAAAGTGTCGGTACACGGACCCACAACAGGGGGCGCAAAGGAACGGACAATGGAGTAGGTCAAATAACAACACTTTACTGTTGTGAATGTGCACAACAAATACAACAGATTACAACAATAGATCAGAATCAATTCACAAAGGTGTCGTGTGGGCAGGCTCGAAGATAGGAGACACCTGTCCAAAGCAGAACCGGAACCACACGATTTCCTCCGCCACCAGACCCCGGGAATACTGGAGCCGCCAAGTCCCGAACTCCCAGGTGGCCACTGCCTCCGCGTGTCGGACCTGGTACTGCTGGCGAGGAACAAAAACACAATTAAAGGTGGGCGCGTTTGCACCCAGTAATCCGCACGGCAGGAAAGCTACCTCCACCTCTCGTTGGAAAAAAGGTCTGTTATCACTCACAAAAATCACAAAAGGTTACTGTCAAGCAGTCAGCTGAGAATATTACCTTCCAGGTAGAACGATATCTCGGCAAAGAGGTGGAGACGTCGTCCTGCTGATGTACCCCTGCTGATTGGTAACAGCTGTTGCAGGTGATGCGTGACAGCTGTCACCCTAGCTGCTCCTGTGAGCGGCTGCGCCCTCTGGTGCCTGGAGCCCGCACTCCAGGCAGGGCGCCCTCTGGTGGTGGGCCAGCAGTACCTCCTCTTCTGGCGGCCCACACAACACACTTACCGTGGCAGCAAACGTACTACACAAAAAGACAGCAAACATACTACACAAAAAGACAGCAAACGTACTACACTTCTCACTCATGGTAATGGCAACACAACACTTAACTAAAATGACTAAACCAACTGAACTACAAAAATAAAAAGAAATCAGTAACACAAACAACACTATTAAACTAACATGAACCACAATAACATTTAAAACCCCAAACTCCCATGCTGCATTGCAGCACAACATCCATTGTTCACTGTTGTTAGCTAGTATCGCTAATTTCTCGAGTCATTTCCATTCACAGCATACCGCAGTCTGGACATGAGGCTGAAGACCTCAAAAGGAAAGCAGGTTTGACTTATGGTTTTGATGGATGGCAATGTTCTATGTATTTTGATCCATCTACTGGATGGCAGTGTGAATGGCGCCCTGTTATATCACACAGTTGCTGCTGAATCACAACTTAAACAGGTTTGCAAATGCCTTTTTTTTACAAATGGAAAAAAAATGACATTTTACATACAATGAATCAACCAATCAGTGATGAGTGGAGGCACAGTTTACCCATAATGCCTTTTGGCATGTGTGTGTTAATGTTCAAAACTTCATAATTTGTGCATTATTTTAGAATGAAAAGATATGCGTTATATTTTCATTTTGTACAAATGATAGAGTTGACATTAATGTAGTTAAACTATCCAGATTAATTTGGTTTATTAAGCAAAACCATAAGTCAAACCTGCTTTCCTTTTCATGACTTCCACCTCACGTCTGGACGGCTGCTGTGAATGTAAATGACTTTTGTTCTTTTCTTTTTGCAGCAGCCTGGGGGCCAGGCCCCTTCTGCTGGGGTAGAGTTGAGCTCAGCTCCTCACAGCTGCACAATACATAGCAGACAGGAACCAACATGTATGATTTTAGAGTTTACAAATGTTCTTCACCACTACTAACTCTGCAAAAAAACAATAGTAGACTAAATTAGCCGAACTAAATTTAGCAGAATTGGTCTAATTGCTCCACTGATGATTTATGAAGTTAGCTGAAAAGCTAATCCACTAACAAAAAAGTTAGCTAGTGGTCTAGTGGTTAAGGCGTTGGGCTTGAGACCAGAAGATCCTTGGTTCAAATCCAAGCCTGACTGGAAAATCATCTTGGACAAGGTCTTTAATCCCAGAGTTGCTCCCTGTGTGTAGTGAGCGCCATGTATGGCAGCACCCTGACATCGGGGTGAATGTGAGACATTATTGTAAAGCGCTTTGAGCATCTGATGAAGATGGAACAGCACAATATAAATGCAGTCCATTTACAATTTATTTAGCTTCGTTAATTAGCGGAACTGTGCCCACCCCTGGTTTGACCTGCTCTTGTCCTCATGCTAACATGCAGTGATTAACCTCGGTGTGCTGAAGTGCTCAGACAGCAGGGCGCCATAGTTTCCACCTGTGCCGTACAATGGCGACACGACTGGCTGGATGTGAAGCTCGGTGGTAAACGGCGGAGAAACCAGACGACAGAAACTCTCTGAGTGTTGGCCATCGACCCGCCGAGGACTCTGCCTCCACCTCTGCAACAAAATCATCATTTAATTATTATTTATCAAAAAAATAATAAAGTTATACCTGCACTCTTTAGTGTAACAACTTAATTATCAGATTTCCAGAGACAGTACAGTGCTGTGCAGACAAGACCATGCAAGAACGAGATATGTGAGGGAAGCCACCAAGAACCCAAAACAACTCTGAAGGACTTCAAGCTCTGTGGCTGCCAGTGGAGAAATATTGTAATTTTGAATTTTGCATCACCACTTCAGAGGGGAACAGAGAAGGATTTTCCCACAACACCACAAAAGCAAACCCAGGCTAGCATCTCCCATGTGCCTTCTGGCAAACTGTAGCTGAAATTTAAAGTGTTAAGAAAATGCTCCTCTTAACCACGTCACCATGAAGCTGTATAAGTGGTGAGGCGCAGTGCAGAGCGTGCTGTCTGGGCATCTTTGTGGCTTCCCTCACTCGTCTCCTCCATACTGTTTGTATTTCTGAAACACTGATGGAAATGTTCATGTGTTCATCACCTGAAAACTGGCTGTAAAAGTGATGATTTTCACGTGTGACACTAAACGGTGCCGTTACTTATTGAAGCCATCGCTTTGTTTTTTAGATCTTTGTTTGTGTCGTGGTGTCAGAGGTCAGTTTTCACTCGGACGTGATTCTAAAAAGTTTATATATTAAAACGGTTGAATTTTATTTTTTTAAATCTGATGTCATGTCAAAATGAAGATGTGCAGCAGGTTTGGATGAACCACCTTAATCCTCAGCGTGCTGGTACTGGCTGGAACTGATTCCCCGTCACTCAGGTTGAACCACAGTGTCGACGACATGAATCCAGTATCAGGACTGAGGTCCAGGTCTGGACTCAAGTCCACAACCACAACACAGCTCAGGTGCTCTTTGACGACGCCCACCCTGTCACTGGTGGGCGTCGGCCTGTCCGTGTGGTCCGGTGGAGCCTTTGAAAAGCCACCGGGTCGTGAAAGCTCCACCCACTCATGATTAAAGAGTCCCAGCTTTAGAAGCAGCTGTTTGCTCACAAAGATGGAACTGTTAACATCGACACTGGTTCCTTGCGGACCTTTGACCTCGCACCAACGCTGAGTGTCCACCACACAGACGTCCACTCTGCACTCCAGTGCCTGCAGCACGCCGCAGAAACCCGACTGCACCAATTTACTGCTGTCAAGAAGAGAGCTCCGCCCACTGAGGCCGTCAGCGCAGTGGGCGAAGTCGGACACAAACAGTCTGAGGGGCCTGAAGATCGGAAGTCCAGCCGGCGGGTCGCACAGATCCCAGTCAGTCACCACGAAGGAGGTGTGGGCCGTGATCCTGCCCTGAGTGACCGGGCTGCACTCCAACACCAGCAGGTCCAGCTGCACCTGAAAACCAAAGAAGAGACGACAGCTTGACAGAGCCCGCCCATGTATTGGTCCATATCAGCCTTTCACCAACGCAAAAACATTTATTTTACCAAATAAACGCGATGCAGAAAAACACTCTGGCTGTTGGAACTGGTGTCATTTCATCATTTGTCCAGCAGAGGGCGGTCCGGCAGCACTGTTTACCACCAAGTTGAGCTGGGACCCCATCACCCTCTGGTCACATTAGCTCCAAGAGACAGAGGCAAAGTGAGCAGCTGCGGTTCACGGGTTTTCCCCAGACAATGGAATAACGACGCCGCACTGTTATACTGCCATCTAGTGCTGCTATACTGTGGCGTCATCTCGTGATGTTTTAGTGCAAGACTTGGTGGGAATCAAACCCATTTTTGAGGGGAGATTTCACATAAACAACTTCTCTTATTTTATCCTGTTTACATCCAAATGACATAAATCAAGTGTTACAAGAAGCCCGATGACGATCTCTTTTGTTTCATCTTGGCGGTGACCGCAGCCCCTGTGGGGTGCGGCGATCGAAATTCTTGAGGTACAGAGAGACACTTTCATTCTTTGAGATTTTGGTGCTGACAGCGGCGTGCATTATTATGAGGACTCGTTTTTAGCTGATAACTGTTCATTTTGATGCAGTCACTGTAAAAGCAGCTACTTTCCACTGTGCAAAAACGTAGCGCACGTGCACGTCCATTAATCATGCACAGCATCTTAACCCCCAAAACATGAATCAGCTGCAAATCTTGAATTATCCACAAACTGTTAATTGCAAAACATGAACGCTGAAAAAATATCTCCCAAAATGTGAACGCAGGTCTCATAAAACAGGAATATCATTCATGATCTATATGTATGTTTTTCACTTTAAGTAGTTTAGGAATTTCAGTTTAGAGGTCAATTCCTGCAGGAAGTCTTGATCGCAGGACCCATCACCGCAAAACATTTTTTTTTTTGGTCCACTACAGCCCGTGAGGTGGGGAGGTGATCCGAGCAGATATGGCTTCTGGTGTCAAGCGCCCGGCCCTGCTGGATGTCTCCCACGCTTCCGTTTCTCCGCCGTCTCCTCGTTCAGATTAATATTATTTTTCCAGCTCAGTTGACGGCTCATATGTTTAAAAATAAGGTTGTGACTTGTTGTCTACCTTCCTGAGGTTAGAAACTAGAGTTTGTTTTTCTACAAAGTTTCTCCTCAGATTATTGAGAGGTTTCCCGGGGGGGAGGTTTCTGTCCTCTGTGAGTTTGACAGGTGGACTGTCCCAGTCAAACTCCTCACCTGACACTGTCCCTGAAGTGGGACACAACGAGCGGGACCGGGCGCTTGACACCAGAAGCGACAGCTGCTCTGACCCCACCCCCACAAAAAAAAACAAAAACATTTTTGCAGTGTTCGGGTTTGCAATTAAGATTTCCTGCAGTAATTGACCCATAACCTGAAATCCATGAACTACTTAAACTGAAAAACAGCACACACACACACACACATATATATATATATATATATATATATATATATATATATATATATATATATATATATATATATATATATATATATACAATGAGGAAAATAAGTATTTGAACACCCTGCGATTTTGCAAGTTCTCCCACTTAGAAATCATGGAGGGGTCTGAAATGTTCATCTTAGGTGCATGTCCACTCTGAGAGACATAATCTAAAATAAATAAAAAAAATCCAGAAATCACAATGTATGATTTTTTTTATAATTTATTTGTATATTACTGCTGCAAATAAGTATTTGAACACCTGTGAAAATCCATGTTAATATTTTGTACAGTAGCCTTTGTTTCCAATTACAGAGGTCAAACATTTCCTGTAGTTTTTCACCAGGTTTTCACACACTGCAGCAGGGATTTTGGTCCAGTCCTCCATACAGATCTTCTCTAGATCTTTCAGGTTTGGAGTTTCAGCTCCCTCCAAAGATTTTCTATTGAGTTAAGGTCTGCAGAATGGCCACTCCAGGACCTTGAAATGCTTCTTACGGAGCCCCTCCTTAGTTGCCCTGGCTGTGTGTTTGGGGTCATTGTCATGCTGAAGACCCAGCCATGACCCATCTTCAATGCTCTTACTGAGGGAAGGAGGTTGTTTGCCAAAATCTCACAATACATGACCCCATCCATCCTCCCTTCAATACGGTGCAGTTGTCCTGTCCCCTTTGCAGAAGAGCACCGCCAGAGTATGATGTTTCCACCCCCATGCATCACGGTTGGGATGGTTTTCTTGGGGTTGTTCTCATCCTCTAAACATGGTAAGTGGAGTTGATTCCAAAAAGCTCTATTCTGGTCTCATCTGACCACATGACCTTCCATCTTGCATGGAATCCCAGACTGAGGGAGACTGACAGTCATCTTGTGTTTCTTCCACTTTCTAATAAATAATCATAACAGTTGTTGTCTTCTACCAAGCTGCTTGCCTGTTGTCCTGTAGTCCATCCCAGCCTTGTGCAGGTCTACAGTTTTGTCCCTGGTGTCCTTAGACAGCTCTTTGGTCTTGGCTATGGTGGACAGGTTGGAGTGTGACTGATTGAGTGTGTGAACAGGTGTCTTTTATACAGGTAACAAGTTCAAACAGGTGCAATTAATACAGGTAAAGAGTGCAGAATAAGAGGGCTTCTTAAAGAAAAATTAACAGGTCTGTGAGAGACAGAATTCTTGCTGGTTGGTAGGTGATCAAATACTTATTTGCAGCAATAACATTCAAATAAATATTAAAAAAAAATCATACATTGTGATTAGAGCCCGACCGATATATCGGCCGGCCGATATTATCCCCTTATTATACCCTTTTCAAAGTACACACAATCGGGCAAAATTTTGCTGATAGAACGGCGATAATTTCTCATAAACAGAACAGTTACTGAAATAATGTTGGTGTCGGCAATGTAAAATGTCCTTGCACCGTTTGTCCAGTAGATGGAGCTCTGACTCCATTCAACTGAGAGCTGCTTACACCCTGCTTAAATGTGTTCATCACCGACCCCCGTAGTTCGCCGTCACACTGCACTGATCGGCTGACAAAAGCATACAAGTAAGTTTATAAGGATCTATATCCTTATCCTGAACCTATATCTAAGTTGCAACAACAAGAGGTACAAGATCAAATGTATTTCACAACTCTTTTTAAGGATATGTATTTGCTAATTTCACAAAGGTTTAATTCTTGATTGCATTCTTTGAACTTGAAAATTCTTCTGTTATAAAGTTAATCAATAAGAGGACAACGCTTCAGCTTTTATCTCATACCTTTTTTGTTAAGGGTCCAAAAAAGAACATTTTATTCATTTAAAAAAAAATAAAATAATGATATTGGCTGATTTAACGGCTGTCAGCAAATCAGCCGATTTATCGATTATCTGCATTTTTTCATCCAAATATATTTATCGGCATCGGCCTCAAAAAATCCATATCAATCAGGCTCTAATTGTGATCTCTCACAGTGGACATGCACCTAAGACGAAAATTTCAGACCCCTCCATGATTTCTAAGTGGGAGAACTTGCAAAATCGCAGGGTGTTCAAATACTTATTTTCCTCAATGTGTGTATATATATATATATATATATATATATATATATATATATATATATATATATATATTTATATGTGTGTGTGTGTATGTGTAATGGGGGGTTAAGTGAGTAAATATTGTGATTTTTGGAAAAAAATCTCGACGTCCATTGTGCGTCACAATCTTCCCCTGGGGAAGATAAAGGTAAAGCCAGCAGAATTTCGCCAACACCAGACCTACTTCATGCGCCAAAGGCTGTTCCATTGTTCTGAGCACCGCCACAAATCTTCCCACGCGAGGCGGGGCTCCTCCCTGCCACGGTGCTCGTCTCCCCTCTCGTCACTCCTCTCTGGCGGCTCTCTTCCCAAACACCTGGCGCATGCACGCACGCACGCACGCACGCACACACGCACGCACACACACACACACACACACACACTCACACACACACACCAGAGCCAGCGAACGCACAGTGAACCGTCCCTCAAGCCAAAGGCTCTGACCTCATGAGCAGCACCACACAACACATGACCTGTGCTCTCAGACAGGATCCTCCCCTGCTGCTGTGTGTGATCCACACCGTGGTGCTCCTCCTGGACGGTGAACCTGCTGGCCCTGTGTTACCCACCAGTACGGTTCCTGGTCTCTCCGGCAGCTTCTCCTCCCGTCCTCTGCTCTCCGCACCCTGTCCCAGCTGCGTCCCCACACGGCTCCGCTCCCGTCTTGTCCCATGCCACCTGCATATTTACCAAACTCCAGCATCTTTTATAGGCCACCATTAAGCGCCACGCCCCAGGTGCACTGATTACAGGTCATCACATTAACAAAAGTCAGGTGCTGCTGGGGTTGTCATGACAACCACAGAGGAGGCAAAACTCACAATAAATAAAGCAAAATATACAAACACCACAGCAACACACACACACAAAGAAAACGTGCAAACAAAATATAAATAAATAAATAAAGCCTTCCCTACCATCGACATTGACGCCTGTCCGATTGTCCGGGACAAGTGTAAAATGTGATCGGACAAGCAGTAGCTGTAAATCATTGTCCAACCAGACAAGTGGCATTTTTTTTTTTTGGTTTAAAACATTCAAATTGTTCTCGCACCTCACGAGAAAGCATCTTCGGTTTTCCTGCCACACTCCACGCAGCAGACAATCGGAAAACATGATAACACCGAGTTCTCCCCAGACAATGGAACAACGACGCCGCGCCATCAGTGTTCTGACAGCGCCGTCACACTCTGCCCTGCTATCAGGTAGTTTTTCTAAAATCCAGCCAGACTGTTTGTGCTGAACTGCCCCCCCCCAGCAGACAGAGAGCCGAGCAGCGCTGCAGCGGAAAAAAACTCCAGACAGAGACAGCGAGAAAGAGGAGAGAGAGAAAGGAGAGAGAGAGAGAGAAAGAAAGAGGAGAGAGAGAGAGAGAGAGAGAAAGAGACAGAAAGAAGAGAGAGATTCAAATCCATATGGTTTTTGAAAAAAATAAAAGGTCGGATACTTTTCTAACAGACCTCGTATATATATATATATATATATATATATATATATATATACTCAACAAAAATATAAACAACACTTTTGGTTTTGCTCCCATTTTGTATGAGATGAACTCAAAGATCTAAAACTTTTTCCACATACACAATATCACCATTTCCCTCAAATATTGTTCACAAACCAGTCTAAATCTGTGATAGTGAGCACTTCTCCTTTGCTGAGATAATCCATCCCACCTCACAGGTGTGCCATATCAAGATGCTGATTAGACACCATGATTAGTGCACAGGTGTGCCTTAGACTGCCCACAATAAAAGGCCACTCTGAAAGGTGCAGTTTTATCACACAGCACAATGCCACAGATGTTGCAAGATTTGAGGGAGCGTGCAGTTGGCATGCTGACAGCAGGAATGTCAACCAGAGCTGTTGCTCGTGTATTGAATGTTCATGTCTCTACCATAAGCCGTCTCCAAAGGCGTTTCAGAGAATTTGGCAGTACATCCAACCAGCCTCACAACCGCAGACCACGTGTAACCACACCAGCCCAGGACCTCCACATCCAGCATGTTCACCTCCAAGATCGTCTGAGACCAGCCACTCGGACAGCTGCTGAAACAATCGGTTTGCATAACCAAAGAATTTCTGCACAAACTGTCAGAAACCGTCTCAGGGAAGCTCATCTGCATGCTCGTCGTCCTCATGGGGGTCTCGACCTGACTCCAGTTCGTCTTCGTAACCGACTTGAGTGGGCAAATGCTCACATTCGCTGGCGTTTGGCACGTTGGAGAGGTGTTCTCTTCACGGATGAATCCCGGTTCACACTGTTCAGGGCAGATGGCAGACAGCGTGTGTGGCATCGTGTGGGTGAGCGGTTTTCTGATGCAACTTCGCACAGCCATTGAAGAGGAGTAGACCAACATTCCACAGGCCACAATTGACAACCTGATCAACTCTATGCGAAGGAGATGTGTTGCATTGCATGAGGCAAATCATGGTCACACCAGATACTGACTGGTATCCCCCCCCCAATAAAACAAAACTGCACCTTTCAGAGTGGCCTTTTATTGTGGGCAGTCTAAGGCACACCTGTGCACTAATCATGGTGTCTAATCAGCATCTTGATATGGCACACCTGTGAGGTGGGATGGATTATCTCAGCAAAGGAGAAGTGCTCACTATCACAGATTTAGACTGGTTTGTGAACAATATTTGAGGGAAATGGTGATATTGTGTATGTGGAAACAGTTTTAGATCTTTGAGTTCATCTCATACAAAATGGGAGCAAAACCAAAAGTGTTGTGTTTATATTTTTGTTGAGTGTGTATATATATATATATATATATATATATATATATATATACACACAATGAATGATATTCACATTTTGTGAGACACGTGTTCATGTTCTGGGACATTTTTTTTCAGTATTCATGTTTTGCAGATAATTCACAGTTTGCAAATGATTCACATTTTGGGGTTTAACAGCGTGTTTAACAGTTTACTAGATGCTCATGTTTGTTTATCTTCTGCAATGATAAACATGTTTATCTTCTGCAGTAAGTAAACATGTCTGTTTTTGTTTATCTTCTGCAGTGAATAAACATGTTTTTGTTTATCTTCTGCAGTGAATAAACATGTTTTTGTTTATCTTCTCCATTAGGTAAACATGTTTTTGTTTATCTTCTGCAGTGAATAAATGTCTTTTTATCTTCTGTAGTAAGTAAACATGTTTGTTGGTTTTTCTTCTGCAGTAGGTAAACATGTTTTTTATCTTCTCCAGTGAATAAGCATGTTTGTTTGTTTATCTTCTGAATTAGGGAAACATGTTTGTTTATCTTCTGTAGTAAGTAAACATGTTTGTTGGTTTATCTTCTGCAGTGGGTAAACATGTTTTGTTTATCTTCTGTAGTAAGTAAACATGTTTTTGTTTATCTTCTGTAGTAAGTAAACATGTTTTGTTTATCTTCTGTAGTAAGTAAACATGTTTTTGTTTATCTTCTGTAGTAAGTAAACATGTTTGTTGGTTTATCTTCTGTAGTAAGTAAACATGTTTTGTTTATCTTCTGTAGTAAGTAAACATGTTTTGTTTATCTTTGGTAGTAAGTAAACATGTTTTTGTTTATCTTCGGTAGTAAGTAAACATGTTTTTGTTTATCTTCTGTAGTAAGTACACGTTTGTTGGTTTATCTTCTGCAGTAGGTAAACATGTTTTTATCTTCTGCAGTAGGTAAACATGTTTTGTTTATCTTCTGTAGTAAGTAAACATGTTTTTGTTTATCTTCTGTAGTAAGTACACGTTTGTTGGTTTATCTTCTGCAGTAGGTAAACATGTTTTTATCTTCTGCAGTAGGTAAACATGTTTTGTTTATCTTCTGTAGTAAGTAAACATGTTTTTGTTTATCTTCTGTAGTAAGTAAACATGTTTTTGTTTATCTTCTGCAGTAGGTAAACATGTTTTATCTTCTGCAGTAGGTAAACATGTTTTGTTTATCTTCTGTAGTAAGTAAACATGTTTTTGTTTATCTTCTGCAGTAGGTAAACATGTTTTTATCTTCTGCAGTAAGTAAACATGTTTTTATCTTCTGTAGTAAGTAAACATGTTTTGTTCATCTTCTGTAGTAAGTAAACGTTTTTGTTCATCTTCGGTAGTAAGTAAACGTTTTTGTTTATCTTCGGTAGTAAGTAAACATGTTTTTGTTTATCTTCTGTAGTAAGTAAACATGTTTTTGTTTATCTTCTGTAGTAAGTAAACATGTTTTGTTTATCTTCTGTAGTAAGTAAACATGTTTTTGTTTATCTTCTGTAGTAAGTAAACATGTTTTGTTCATCTTCTGTAGTAAGTAAACATGTTTTGTTCATCTTCTGTAGTAAGTAAACATTTTTGTTTATCTTCTGTAGTAAGTAAACATGTTTTTGTTTATCTTCTGTAGTAAGTAAACAAGTTTTGTTCATCTTCTGTAGTAAGTAAACATGTTTTTGTTTATCTTCTGTAGTAAGTAAACATGTTTTTGTTTATCTTCTGTAGTAAGTAAACATGTTTTGTTCATCTTCTGTAGTAAGTAAACATGTTTTGTTCATCTTCTGTAGTAAGTAAACATGTTTTGTTCATCTTCTGTAGTAAGTAAACATGTTTTGTTCATCTTCTGTAGTAAGTAAACATGTTTTTGTTTATCTTCTGTAGTAAGTAAACATGTTTTTGTTTATCTTCTGTAGTAAGTAAACATGTTTTGTTCATCTTCTGTAGTAAGTAAACATGTTTTGTTCATCTTCTGTAGTAAGTAAACATGTTTTGTTTATCTTCTGTAGTAAGTAAACATGTTTTGTTTATCTTCTGTAGTAAGTAAACATGTTTTGTTCATCTTCTGTAGTAAATAAACATGTTTTTGTTTATCTTCTGTAGTAAGTAAACATGTTTTGTTTATCTTCTGTAGTAAGTAAACATGTTTTGTTCATCTTCTGTAGTAAGTAAACATGTTTTTGTTTATCTTCTGTAGTAAGTAAACATGTTTTGTTCATCTTCTGTAGTAAGTAAACATGTTTTTGTTTATCTTCTGTAGTAAGTAAACATGTTTTGTTCATCTTCTGTAGTAAGTAAACATGTTTTTTGTTTATCTTCTGTAGTAAGTAAACATGTTTTGTTCATCTTCTGTAGTAAGTAAACATGTTTTTGTTTATCTTCTGTAGTAAGTAAACATGTTTTTGTTTATCTTCTGTAGTAAGTAAACATGTTTTGTTCATCTTCTGTAGTAAGTAAACATGTTTTGTTTATCTTCTGTAGTAAGTAAACATGTTTTTGTTCATCTTCTGTAGTAAGTAAACATGTTTTTGTTTATCTTCTGTAGTAAGTAAACATGTTTTGTTTATCTTCTGTAGTAAGTAAACATGTTTGTTTATCTTCTGTAGTAAGTAAACATGTTTTTGTTTATCTTCTGTAGTAAGTAAACATGTTTTGTTCATCTTCTGTAGTAAGTAAACATGTTTTTGTTTATCTTCTGTAGTAAGTAAACATGTTTTGTTCATCTTCTGTAGTAAGTAAACATGTTTTTGTTTATCTTCTGTAGTAAGTAAACATGTTTTTGTTTATCTTCTGTAGTAAGTAAACATGTTTTGTTCATCTTCTGTAGTAACTAAACATGTTTTTGTTTATCTTCTGTAGTAACTAAACATGTTTTTATCTTCTGTAGTAAGTAAACGTTTTGTTTATCTTCTGTAGTAAGTAAACATGTTTTTGTTTATCTTCTGTAGTAAGTAAACATGTTTTGTTCATCTTCTGTAGTAAGTAAACATGTTTTTATCTTCTGTAGTAAGTAAACATGTTTTTGTTTATCTTCTGTAGTAAGTAAACATGTTTTGTTTATCTTCTGTAGTAAGTAAACATGTTTTTGTTTATCTTCTGTAGTAAGTAAACATGTTTTGTTTATCTTCTGTAGTAAGTAAACATGTTTTTGTTTATCTTCTGTAGTAAGTAAACATGTTTTGTTTATCTTCTGTAGTAAGTAAACATGTTTTTGTTTATCTTCTGTAGTAAGTAAACATGTTTTTGTTTATCTTCTGTAGTAAGTAAACACGTTTGTTGGTTTATCTTCTGTAGTAAGTAAACATGTTTTGTTTATCTTCTGTAGTAAGTAAACATGTTTTTGTTTATCTTCTGTAGTAAGTAAACATGTTTTGTTTATCTTCTGTAGTAAGTAAACATGTTTTTGTTTATCTTCTGTAGTAAGTAAACATGTTTTGTTTATCTTCTGTAGTAAGTAAACATGTTTTTGTTTATCTTCTGTAGTAAGTAAACATGTTTGTTGGTTTATCTTCTGCATTAAGTAAACCGGTTTGTTTGTAAACATATTGGTACCTGAAGCGGTTCGGGGCCTAGCAGCTCCGGGGTTCGGGGCAGCAGCAGCGGGTCTCCCTGCCGGACCAGCGGACTCGGTTCCTGGCGGCAGAGTTCCTGCAGTCCCGCCGAGAACTGCTCGGTTCCGGTCCAGCGGAGGCTGGCTTTGCTGCGGGCTCCGACCACCACCCTGTCCAGACTGACCGGGTCGACGGGCCGGACCGTCCCAAGCCGTGGCAGGTCCCGGAGCCGCCAGAAGAACCGGCTGGTGTAAATCCGAACCCGTGTCGTGGGTTCGGTTCTGGAGTACTCTTCGGTCGTTGGGTGAACGCGGAGAACCACGGACGCGCTTCCGGAGCCGTGTGGGGTGAAGAGGAGATGCTGCTTCCGGAACACCAAACCCAGGTCAGAATTCCGGATCAAAGCGTCCAAAAGGCTCACGTGCGCCGGAAAAGCGTCCAAACAACACAACTCAGCCTGCACGGCCATCTTACACTGACGTCATCACTGACGCGACTCCTATCGATGACTCGCTGGCCGCCATCTTATGTAGGTATAAATCTTAAATCTATCATTTTTGACCAATAAAATACTTTTTTGCTTTTTTACATATAAAACGTTTACCAGTGACCCAACAGGCTGTGTTAATTTCTTTATTTTTACCTGAATTAAGATATCCTTTAATAAAACTCAAAGTAAACATGACAAAAATTAAATATTCTCTAATATCATGTGAACAAGTTTCAATTCAATTTAATCAGCTTATAAAATCAAATCACAACAAAGACTGCCTCAACGCGCCTCACACAGAACAGTTCAATATAAAAATTTTAAAGAAATAAGTAACAAAAAAATTCGAATACATAATTAAAAACAAGTAAAAGAATAAAACTGATTTTAAAACACAATAAAAGCTATTCATAAGAAAGAGAATAAAAATAGGTTTTAAGTCAACTTAAAAATGTCCACGGACTCTGACTGCCTCACTGTCGCAGGAAGACTGTTCCACAGAGCGGGTGCATGATAAGAAAAAGCTCTTTGATCCGCTGACTTCTTCACCCTGGGAACACAGACAAGTCCCGCATCCGGCGAGCACAAAACCCAGGGCGGCACATAGGGTTTTACCAGATCGACCAGATAAGACGGCGCCATGAACAACTTTATAAGTCAGTAACAGAAGCTTTAAATCTGCTCTCACACTTACAGGGAGCTGGTGTAAAGATGCCAAAATGGTTGTGATATGTTCAAACCTTCTGCTTCGTGTCAAGTCTGGCAGCAATGATCTGAACCAGCTGAAGACGTCTAATGCTGGACTGTGGTAACCCTGAAAATTGGACATTACATGAATCTAATCCAGAAGAAACAAACGCATGGATCAGGGTCTCAGCATCAGCCATAGACAGGATGGGGCGGATCCTCGCTATATTTCACAAATGGAAAAAAGCAGTCCTTGTAATATCTCTAAGGTGGAGGATAAAGGACAACGTAGGATCAAATATTACCCAAAGGTTCCTCACTTTGTCCATATGATGTATGACACATGAACCCAGGCTGAGCGCCAGCTGGTCAAACTGATGCTGATGTCTCACTGGACCAAGAACTATCATTTCAGTGTTATCAGAGTTTAAAAGTAGGAAGTTGCTAGACATCCAGCTTCTCACTGATAGAAGACAGTCCTCCAGGGATTTTATGGGAATGAGATTTCTTGCAGTTATCAGGATGTACAACTGAGTATCATCAGCATAACAATGAAAGGCAATCTAAAAACACTGCAGTGTACACTCAAGGAGTGTTACATACAGGGAGAAAAGCAGGGGGCCTAAAACGGATCCCTATGGAACACCGAATTTCATGTCACTAAGGTTAGAGGTAGTGTTACTGTACAAAACACAGTGAGAACGACTGGTCAAGTAGGACGTCAGCCATGCAAGGGCACTCCCAGTAATCCCAAAATGATTTTCCAGCCTATCAAGTAGAATATGATGATCCACTGTATCAAATGCAGCACTGAGATCTAACAGCAACAGAACCGTAGTGGTGTCCGAATCCATTGTAAGCAGAAGATCATTCACCACTTTAGTGAGAGCGTCTCTGTGGAATATTTTCTAAAAGCAGACTGCAGTGGCTCAAAGACATTATTCTCAGTAAGATAGTCCACGAGCTGCCGTGACACCACTTTTTCCAGAATTTTAGAGCAAAATTATAGATTTGATATCGGCCGATAGTTTTTCAATACACTAGGGTCAAGATTAGGTTTCTTAAGTAATGGTTTAATCACTGCAGATTTTAAACATTTAGGAACAGATCCAGAAGTTAAAGAAAGATTAATAATTTCCAGCACAGTCGGCCCAAGAGTGGACCACAGGTCCTTAAACAGTTTTGTTGGTTTAGGATCAAATAAACAAATGAACATGATAAAAAAAAAAAAAAACATTAAAGTCCTGATTCCGAATACGACAAACCCATTTAAAGATCTTAAACAAATACATTTACTCTGTTTGCAGTGGTGGGGCACAGTTCCAATAATCTGATAACCGATAATTATCAAAGATAATGTTTTCATTAATGGATTATATTTTAAGATAACGTTGAAAACCATTATTGGACTAAATATCTTCCGATAAATTTTTGTCCGATAATTTTTATACCGTTAACGTGGTAAACAAAGCTGAACAGCTACAAACACTTATAAAATTTAAAATCAGTTGAGCACCTACCTGTTAAATGTTTTGTAGCAGATGTGTAGTTCTACCCTCTGCAAAAAGAGGAGAGCTGCTTCTAGAAGAAACCGCTCTATCCTCTGCAGGCAAAGGAGAACTGGTCACAAAAAAACTAATTTCTTTTAACCCCATACTGATACATGGGCAATATCACCCAAGTCATCCAGAGGCATACATTTTAAATTTATGGTTCAAATTTTAACCAAACGAATTTCAGACAAGTTTTTTAAATTAACGTCACGTCTGAAGTTTTATAAAGTGAAAATATCAGATATGTTTTAGTTTTAAAGTAATGTGCTAATTTTTAAGGTTTTAGTGTGGACATGCTGTGTCCAGGTGCATTATGGGTATGATAGGGTAATCTCAGTACATTCACGACAGGAGAAATGCATTTGAGAGACACTGATCAGGCTCCACGGACAACAGCATTAAACTCTAGTGTCTAAAACTCTTGTGAATATATTCTCTGGTTTATAGATGTTGTTACTGTGTTTGCGTTTATTAAATTTCACGCATCTTAAACGTAGCAGACACGGATTATCTGGAATTTTGTTTTGGCAAGTTTTCACAGTCTCTACTGCCATCTACTGGCCAGTAGTGTTCATGGCAGTATTCGCCCTGAAGCTGGGCTGATATTTTCAATCACTGTACTTGGTTCCAGCTCAAACTGTACCACACAACCGCACGATGTAAAAGTTAAGAGCACACGATTTATGTTCTCACACACATTGTACGTTCAAAAACCACACGTCGGACTCATGTTTCCAGAAGCAAAACGTGAACATAAGCTTTTTTCAAACTTAATTTACAAAAACTCTCAATGGGAGACATCAAAGTAAAAAAAAAAAAAAACCAACAAAAAACATTACAACACAGGTCTGCAGTGTTTGCACAGGCACAGTGCGAGAGGTTGGACGCCTGTAGCACTTAAGCAGCGGGATACCCTCACAACGGCCGACCAGAATATCAAACAGGTTTGATTTTCATCTGACCATACGATCGCCGATCAGGAGGTGGTCGTGAGATGTTAAATGCAGCTTGTTACTCCATGTATACTAAACGATGCAGGACGTGCGATTCACCTGAAACTCGTTGCGATCCAAAAAATTCTAGCAAGAATGAAAAATCAGCTGAAAAAGGGCCAAAACTCGCATAGTGTAAACCCATCTTAAGTACTGATCGTCTGGCACCAGTAGATCATGGCAGTGTTCTATTTATTTTGACACTGGTTATATCAGACGGTTATCTAATTACAACTTGGCTTTTTTTTTTTTTTGAAAATGCCTTTTTTACAAATAAAAAAATGGCATATTTTACAAAAGCACATTTATCTGTAAACACCAACACACGACACACATCACATTAAAGTGTTGGTTTAGATAGAATGAATGAGTCAACCAATCAGTGTTAGCGGAGGCACATTTTACCCAGAATGCCATCTGTCTGTGTTTGTTACAAAACTTCAGAATTAGTGCATTATTCACAATCAGAATCAGAAAAGTTTTATTGCCATGAGTGAACAAGTTCACATTAGGAAATTGCTGCGGTACTTGGTGCTAACATAAAAAAAAATAGTAGTAAAACAAGTAATAATGTTACAAAATGTACAGAATATATGAGCTAAGATAAATAAATGGTGATGATAAATGATGATAGCAACAATCTAGAGTTATAAAAGTTCTTGTTGATGAGGCTAACAGCAGAGGGGGAAAAAACTGTTCTTATGGCGGGAGGTTCTGGTCCGAAGGGACCATAGCCTCCTGCCTGAGGGGAGGAGGTCAAAAAGGCTATATTCAGGGTGAGAAGGATCGGTTCTGATCCGACATGAACGCCCCAGTGTCCTGGAGGTGTACAGGTCCTGAAGAGATGGAAGGTTGCAGCCAATCACTTTCTTGGCAGAGCGTATAATGCGCTGTAGTCTCTGTATGTCCCTGGTGGTGGCTCCAGCATACCATACGGTGATGGAGGTGGTGAGGATAGACTCGATGATGGCAGTGTAAAACTGCACCATGATCCTTGTTGGCCGGTTGAATTTCTTCATCTGCCGCAGGAAGTACATCCTCTGCTGGGCCTTCTTGACAACAGAAGTAATGGTGGACTCCCACCTGAGGTCCTGGGTTAGAGTGATTCCCAGGAAACAGAAGGTGTCCACTATGGTGATGGGGGTGTCTGCCAGGGTAATGAAGGGGAGAGGGGCTGTGTTCTTCCTAAAGTCCACAATAATCTCCACTGTCTTCTCTGTGTTCAGCACCAAATTGTTATAGCTGCACGAGGACACCAGTCGTTGGACCTCCAGCCTATAGGCGGACTCATCCCCATCAGAGATAAGTCCGATAAGGGTGGTGTCATCTGCAGACTTGATAAACTTGACAGACTGGTGATCAGAGGTGCAGCAGTTGGTGTACAGGGAGAAAAGCAGAGGAGAGAGGACACAGCCCTGATGAGTACCGATACTGGTGGTCCGGGAGTCCGAGACATTCTTCCCCAGCCTCACGTGCTGCTTCCTATCCTTCAGGAAGTTGGCAATCCACCTGCAGGTAGAATCAGGCACGTTCATCTGGGAAAGCTTAGCTTGGAGAAGATCTGGGAGGATGGTATTGAAGGCAGAGCTGAAGTCCACAAACAGGATCCTAGCGTAGAACGAAGTGCAAAGCCAGGTTGATGGCGCCAGCCACAGACCTATTGGCTCTGTAAGCAAACTGTAAGGGGTCCAGGAGGGAGGCCATGAGAGAATTGATGTGGGACAGAACCAGATGCTCAAATGACTTCATGACTACAGAAGTCAGTGCCACCAGTCTGTAGTCATTGAGTCCAGTGATCCTTGGTTTCTTGGGCACAGGAACAATGATGGAGGTTTTGAAACAGTCAGGCACGTGGCAAGCCTCCAGTGAGGAGTTGAATATGTCTGTAAACACTGGGGCAAGCTCATTAGCACAGTGTCTCAGAGTGGCAGGTGAGACACCGTCTGGCCCAGGAGCTTTGCGAGCTTTTACGTTCCTAAACTGCTTTTGCACCTCATCTTCATAAATATGCAGAGCTGTGAGGGCGGGGAGAGAGGAGGGGGGCTCTGGGATGGAAGTCCTTGATATTGTGGGCTCCACTAAAGTGTGGTGGGTGGGGGAGGTGGGAGAGTGAATGTCCATGCTGGATGTGTTGCTGGGTATGTTGCTGGGACTGGAGGTGGTGTGAGGGCTGTTAAACTGGCCATCAAAACGACAATAGAACTCGTTCAGTCTATTTTCAGTTTGTAGGTCGTCTGTGAAGTGGGGGGTTTTAGGCTTGTAATTGGTAATCTGCCTAAAACGTTTCCACAACGAGGCTGCATCATTCTCTGAGATCTGCTGCTGGATGTTCTCAGAGTAGTGTGATCTAGCAATGCCCACTTCCTTGCTAAACCTGTATTTGGCCTCTTTGTAGTAATCTTTGTCCCCACTTTTAAAAGCCTCCTTCTTATCTAACCACAGCCATTTCAGTTTGGGAGTAAACCAGGGTTTGTCATTGTTATAACTCACCCTGGTGCATGATGGTACAATGCTGTCCTCGCAGAAGTGGATATACGAGGTCACAGTGTCCATATACTCATCCAAACTCTAACAAGCAGACCTCATTGAGTCCCAGTCTGTGGTTTCAAAGCACGCGCGCAGCTCCTCCACAGCCTCAACGGTCCATTGTTTTATTGTCCTCACTACAGGTTTAGAGAGCTTCAGCCTCTGTCTGTACGCAGGGATCAGATGGATCATTAAGTGGTCAGAGAGGCCGAGCGCAGTGCGAGGCACTGCGTGATAAGCCCCGCTTATCGTGCTGTAGCAGTGATCCAGTGTTCTCTCCTCTCTGGTCGGACATTTGATATATTGTTTGTATTTGGGAAGTTCCTGACTCAGGTTGGCTTTATTAAAGTCCCCAAGTATGATGATTAGTGAATCCGGGTATGTCCGCTCCATGTCCAGAATCTGCTCACTCGCGGAGCAGATTCTGGAGCATCGTGCACGTCCACGTCTGGCGGGATGTTAACAGCAGCCAGTACGAGTGAAGTGACCTCCCGCGGAGAGTAGAACAGTTTACAGTGAATGAAAAAATATTCCAAGGATGGAGAGCAATGCTTAACAATCACTGTCGCATCCGTACACTAGCCACTGTTGATATAAAAGCAGACACCACCACCTATTGCCTTGCCTGAGAGCACAGCTTGCTGGTCCGCTCGGAGGAGATTAAATCCCTCCAGCTGGAGTGCGCAGTCCGGAATCTCTTCACACAGCCAGGTTTCCGTGAAGCATAGCACACAGGACGAAGAGAAATCTTTGTTTATGCTCCTCAGCAGTGTCAATTCCTCCATTTTATTCCTAAGTGAGCATACGTTGGAGAGGAAAATCCCAGGTAAAGCTGTGCATAACCCACGTCTCCTCAAACGCACAAGCACACCTGCGCGCCTCACTCTCCGGATCAAAATGTGTAATAGATCTTCCGCAGATGCGACAAAAACAGGAAATAAATCCACAGGTGTTGTAGTCCTATGGTTCAACAGCTCTTCTCTGGTGTAAGAGTACCCAGAAGAATGTCCAGACACAGAAATAACGCACAAAAACAGACAAAACAGAACGCACTGAAGTACCAGGGCATCCGTTCGTGGCGCCATCTTGGTTCCTTCAACATTCAACATTAAAGATATGTTATATCTTAACTTTGCACAAATGAGAGAATTGACATTAATGGAGTTATTCTATCAGTATTCATTTTATTTACACCAAACCATAACTCAGCACTGCTGACGGCAGTGTTGTGATTGAGTAGAGAGTTGAGCTTTGCGGCTCCTCTCAGCTGCGTTTGTGTTGGAAGCTATGTAGTAAACTGGAGCTTCCAGCAGGGGGCAGGACGCTCAAAGACAGAAGTGCTGACTCATTGTTTGGGTCTGTCGTCGCCTTTGATGCTTTCAGAAGCGAAAGTGGTGTTAAAACTCAAAATCAGCTTGTTAGTAGTTGCAAGTGTACCAGAGACAATACTGGAATTTATCGGTTATCTGTAACTTCCAATACATTTTTGGGTGGTTTATTGTTTTAACTTTATCAAAGATAACTTTTCAGTTATCTGATTATCTGTAATCAAAGTTAATTTTAATCAAAGTTAATTTTATCAGTGCCCACGACTGCCTGTTTGGTTGATTCTGTAATGAACATATCGAATCAGTTCATCTGATTTTTTTTCACATTTCAAACATGTTCTGATTCTGAGTTTTAATCCATAAATAATTTATTAAAGAATTCTGACATTTGAAAACTTTCATATCAGTAACATCAAAGCAGCATGAAAGACAAGTTTTTTTTAAAGACGTCTCTGTTGTTTTTGAATTGTGTTTATTCCAATTATTTTTAAAATTTGTCTAAAAAACCTACTTGACTACCTCGAGCGGTCACATGACTTTCTGTGGAACCGTTGATTTGCTCTGAACAAATGCTTTCATGAATTAATTCAAAGAATGAGAGAGAATTCAAGTTTTGACATGAACCAGAATTTACTTCCATCAGCTCCACAAAAACACAACAGCTCCAAAATCCAGCAAGCAGCTGCAGCGCCCTCTCATGGCTAATCCTATTTCTCTCATGCGCATTTAAAACAAAAAAGAAGGAAAAAAATTAATAAACAAACTCATCAGAACAGACTGGAAACGTACATTTTGGAAGATAAAAATAAAGACGTCTGTATGGGAAATTATTCTATTATATACAATTCAGAGCATAAAGAAAATAAAAGCATCCAGGAAATAGAAGGATAAAAGCATGCCCACTGTCACATCAGATATATTCTATGTTCACATCGGGTTCGTTTCTTCAGCTGAGGCAACATGTACACGGTATATGTAGGAATCTCTGACCACATTAACAAAGATCAGGTGTTTCTTCCAAACCAGTTCAGTGTCAGAGGTTCATGAAGACAAGCAGGATCAAGTTTAATCTGGATTTACTCAGATTCATCTGCCAACAATCAGCCAGGGTTGGTCATGGTGGCAGAAGATTATGTACTGAAGTGCACAAGTCACTGAACAGCTCAAGTTTTAGGCCACATAATTCCTTTAGCATGTTCTGGTTCTGGCTCACAGTCTGAATGTCATGTGCCAAGATGATCTTCAAAAAAAAGAGATGAGGTCACCTTATCTGGCAAATGAACCACCTTCACCAACTGGATGTGACAAAATCTCACTCAGTGCCTCTAAGAGCGAGTCCAAAATTTCTGGCTTCATCTCTAAAGCCCCTTTCACTCCGGGCCAACGTATAGTTGCGTAACGCTGCGTACCTTATACAGCCCCACGGTGAGTTTATGCAGCCATATGTGGCGATTCGCTGACATAAGGGATGCAAAGGGGTCTGCGAAATGGACGCAAAAAATTTAACATGTTTAATAAAACGTTAATTTTTTTTCACGGACTGTCAGGGTAGAGCACCAGACGCAGTAGAGAGAAAGATGACCCACCTTTTGTCAAAAAGTAAATGAGTCCACCCACCACTTTAATCATATCTTAGATCTTGTTCTGACTTATGGTATGGAAATAGAAGACTTAACAGTATTCCCTGAAAACTCCCTTCTGTCTGATCATTTTTTAATAACATTTACATTTACTCTGATGGACTACCCTGCAGTGGGGAATAAGTTTCATTACACTAGAAGTCTTTCAGAAAGCGCTGTAACTAGGTTTAAGGATATGATTCCTTCTTTATGTTCTCTAATGCCATATACCAACACAGTGCAGAGTAGCTACCTAAACTCTGTAAGGGAGTTAGAGTATCTCGTCAATAGTTTTACATCCTCATTGAAGACAACTTTGGATGCTGTAGCTCCTCTAAAAAAGAGAGCTTTAAATCAGAAGTGTCTGACTCCGTGGTATAACTCAAACTCGTAGCTTAAAGCAGATAACCCGTAAGTTGGAGAGGAAATGGCGTCTCACTAACTTAGAAGATCTTCACTTAGCCTGGAAAAAGAGTCTGTTGCTCTATAAAAAAGCCCTCCGTAAAGCTAGGACATCTTTCTACTCATCACTAATTGAAGAAAATAAGAACAACCCCAGGTTTCTTTTCAGCACTGTAGCCAGGCTGACAAAGAGTCAGAGCTCTATTGAGCTGAGTATTCCATTAACTTTAACTAGTAATGACTTCATGACTTTCTTTGCTAACAAAATTTTAACTATTAGAGAAAAAATTACTCATAACCATCCCAAAGACGTATCGTTATCTTTGGCTGCTTTCAGTGATGCCGGTATTTGGTTAGACTCTTTCTCTCCGATTGTTCTGTCTGAGTTATTTTCATTAGTTACTTCATCCAAACCATCAACATGTTTATTAGACCCCATTCCTACCAGGCTGCTCAAGGAAGCCCTACCATTATTTAATGCTTCGATCTTAAATATGATCAATCTATCTTTGTTAGTTGGCTATGTACCACAGGCTTTTAAGGTGGCAGTAATTAAACCATTACTTAAAAAGCCATCACTTGACCCAGCTATCTTAGCTAATTATAGGCCAATCTCCAACCTTCCTTTTCTCTCAAAAATTCTTGAAAGGGTAGTTGTAAAACAGCTAACTGATCATCTGCAGAGGAATGGTCTATTTGAAGAGTTTCAGTCAGGTTTTAGAATTCATCATAGTATAGAAACAGCATTAGTGAAGGTTACAAATGATCTTATGTTCTGTTAGACCTCAGTGCTGCTTTTGATACTGTTGACCATAAAATTTTATTACAGAGATTAGAGCATGCCATAGGTATTAAAGGCACTGCGCTGCGGTGGTTTGAATCATATTTGTCTAATAGATTACAGTTTGTTCATGTAAATGGGGAATCTTCTTCACAGACTAAAGTTAATTATGGAGTTCCACAAGGTTCTGTGCTAGGACCAATTTTATTCACTTTATACATGCTTCCCTTAGGCAGTATTATTAGACGGTATTGCTTAAATTTTCATTGTTACGCAGATGATACCCAGCTTTATCTATCCATGAAGCCAGAGGACACACACCAATTAGCTAAACTGCAGGATTGTCTTACAGACATAAAGACATGGATGACCTCTAATTTCCTGCTTTTAAACTCAGATAAAACTGAAGTTATTGTACTTGGCCCCACAAATCTTAGAAACATGGTGTCTAACCAGATCCTTACTCTGGATGGCATTTCCCTGACCTCTAGTAATACTGTGAGAAATCTTGGAGTCATTTTTGATCAGGATATGTCATTCAAAGCGCATATTAAACAAATATGTAGGACTGCCTTTTTGCATTTACGCAATATCTCTAAAATCAGAAAGGTCTTGTCTCAGAGTGATGCTGAAAAACTAATTCATGCATTTATTTCCTCTAGGCTGGACTATTGTAATTCATTATTATCAGGTTGTCCTAAAAGTTCCCTAAAAAGCCTTCAGTTAATTCAAAATGCTGCAGCTAGAGTACTGACGGGGACTAGAAGGAGAGAGCATATCTCACCCATATTGGCCTCTCTTCATTGGCTTCCTGTTAATTCTAGAATAGAATTTAAAATTCTTCTTCTTACTTATAAGGTTTTGAATAATCAGGTCCCATCTTATCTTAGGGACCTCATAGTACCATATCACCCCAATAGAGCGCTTCGCTCTCAGACTGCAGGCTTACTTGTAGTTCCTAGGGTTTGTAAGAGTAGAATGGGAGGCAGAGCCTTCAGCTTTCAGGCTCCTCTCCTGTGGAACCAGCTCCCAATTCAGATCAGGGAGACAGACACCCTCTCTACTTTTAAGATTAGGCTTAAAACTTTCCTTTTTGCTAAAGCTTATAGTTAGGGCTGGATCAGGTGACCCTGAACCATCCCTTAGTTATGCTGCTATAGACGTAGACTGCTGGGGGGTTCCCATGATGCACTGAGTGTTTCTTTCTCTTTTTGCTCTGTATGCACCACTCTGCATTTAATCATTAGTGATTGATCTCTGCTCCCCTCCACAGCATGTCTTTTTCCTGGTTCTCTCCCTCAGCCCCAACCAGTCCCAGCAGAAGACTGCCCCTCCCTGAGCCTGGTTCTGCTGGAGGTTTCTTCCTGTTAAAAGGGAGTTTTTCCTTCCCACTGTAGCCAAGTGCTTGCTCACAGGGGGTCGTTTTGACCGTTGGGGTTTTACATTATGGCCTTGCCTTACAATATAAAGCGCCTTGGGGCAACTGTTTGTTGTGATTTGGCGCTATATAAATAAAATTGATTGATTGATTGAAAAACTGATTTATGGCCCTGTCAGCCAATCAGAATCGATGACGTCACTATGTCCCGCCCCTAAGCCCCTCCCCTAGTCCCGCCTCCAAGCCCCGCCCCCTATGACATCACAGCCAATCAGACTCAATTGCGTCACTATGTCCTGCCTCTAAGCCCCGCGCCCAGCTCCTCCCCTAGCCCCACCCCCAAGCTCCTCCCCTAATCCTGCCCCAAGCACCTCCTCCAAGCCCTACCTCCCCTCCCACCCAGGGTCTAATATTTTAATGTCATTTTATTTCATGAATTAAAGAATGATTAAAAATACCTAGATCTTTTTAATGTATTAAAGAATTAACTAATTCTGAAATAATTAAACATAAATCAGTGTCTATTATTTAATATCCCTTTAATATTTTTAATTCTTAAATTAAAGCGCGTCCTTTTATGGTTTTTTAATGCCTCAATTAAAGAAGGAATAAAAAATACCTTATCTTATGCATAATTATGGGAGGTTTTCTTCAATTTAGTGATTAAACACGAATATTTTAATACGCCTTTAATATTTCTTAATTCCTAAATTATAGCGTTTCCTTTTCTGTTTTTTAATTCGTAAATTAAAGAAGGGAAACAAATAGCCGTCTCTTGGCTGTAAGTCTTTGCAGCAAGACGGTCAAATACCCACGCATAGAGCTGCTCGAGGAAACATGACCCCACAGCTGTAATACCTGTTGCAGACGCTAACTGTGTGTGTGTGTGTGTGTGGGTGCGTGCATGCGTGCGTGTGTGTTTCGGAGGCGTGTGTGTGTGTGTGTCAGGCCAGATGGTCTTTTATAACATAGTAGAGAAGCGTTCGTCACGCTTGTTTAAAGACGGAAAAACAAAGCCCCCTTCTCAGTTACGGCAGATCCAGTTTCTTTTAAGATATTAGCCGATCAATCAGCGGGATACCCGCTGATCGGAGATGCTGCCCCGAGGTGATGAACCCGAAAAATCAACAAACTTTGGTCTCACTCACGCCAAATGGTGTTTTTAGAGCAAAAGGTGCCAGTAAGTGTTTTTCACAAAAAACCTCGTTTGAAAAACAATTTACCCTTTTCAACAATATTATAGGAAAGAACACAGACTGTATAAGGTTTAGAATATGTGGTTTATTACATTCATTAAAGTCACACACAGAGAAAAAAGCAATTGTTCAAGTTATTAAACACAACATACGTGAAGGAAAACATTAAGAAAAAAGTATTTGGTCCATTTACATGAAGAAAAAAAGTATATATGTTCATGTTTATTAAACACAAATTTGGTCCACTTACATGAAGAAAAAAGTATACGTCCATGTTTATTAAAGGGTAACCATCAGGCTGTCGCCGTAAATTAGCTGATAGATGATTATTAAGTCTCCAGCTGCGTATAATAAACTCAAGTCTGCTCAAAGCCCCTTTTTTAAGGCAACAAGTTTGCATATTTTTTGTAAAGTCAACTTATTATATTTTACACATTTTGGGATTCAAACATCAAATCCTTATCTCAACACTTCACGGTAACGTTCACATGCCAGCAGCTTGGATGTTAAGTCCTAAATCTAAACATTTTCTTTGCTCACTTGTATCGCTGCAAGTTCCTGCTTTACCACCTCATTCTGACCAAGAAACATCTGAAGTGGGTCAAAAAATAACTGAAACTGTTCTTGAAAGCAGCTTTCTCCTGGTTAGTTTTTAATACACCCTGAAGACATCAAGATTCTCTGATCAGATTTCTTGGGAGACTTTCCAAAAGGGAGACATCTATTGTTTTAATATGAAAATCAGCCGTCAGCATTTTATGTCAAGTGTTCCCTGAAAATCACAGATAACTGAATGACGGAGAACTGAAGCAACAACTTTGAAGTTTCAAATAAAACAGGGTTCATCAGCATTTTCTGGTTTATCAGAATCTGAATCAGAACAGCTTTTAATGGCCAAGTATCCACAGAATACATGGAATTTGACTTTGGTTTGAGCCGCACTCTCTCTGTACACTGTAAATGCATGCAAACATACAAACGAATTAAGTTAACCAGACTCAGTTTTCAAGCTGTAGCTTCAAGAAAATTAAGTTGACCTGAATATGATGAATGAACAAAACTATTTTGAGAATTAAGCCGTCACTTGCTGGATGCTCACAGTAAATACATTACTGTAATTTAATTTTTTCAGTACAGCAAAATAAACAAGTTACTGTAATCTAGATTTAATTTTTTCAGTACAGCAAAATAAACAAGTTTCTGTAATCTAGATTTAATTTTTTCAGTACAGCAAAATAAACAAGTTACTGTAATCTAGATTTAATTTTTTCAGTACAGCAAAATAAACAAGTTACTGTAATCTAGATTTAATTTTTTCAGTACAGCAAAATAAACAAGTTACTGTAATCTAGATTTAATTTTTTTCAGTACAGCAAAATAAACAAGTTACTGTAATCTAGATTTTATTTTTTCAGTACAGCAAAATAAACAAGTTACTGTAATCTAGATTAAATTTTTTCAGTACAGCAAAATAAACAAGTTTCTGTAATCTAGATTAAATTTTTTCAGTACAGCAAAATAAACAAGTTTCTGTAATCTAGATTTAATTTTTTCAGTACAGCAAAATAAACAAGTTACTGTAATCTAGATTTAATTTTTTCAGTACAGCAAAATAAACAAGTTACTGTAATCTAGATTTAATTTTTTTCAGTACAGCAAAATAAACAAGTTACTGTAATCTAGATTTTATTTTTTCAGTACAGCAAAATAAACAAGTTTCTGTAATCTAGATTAAATTTTTTTCAGTACAGCAAAATAAACAAGTTTCTGTAATCTAGATTAAATTTTTTCAGTACAGCAAAATAAACAAGTTTCTGTAATCTAGATTTAATTTTTTCAGTACAGCAAAATAAACAAGTTACTGTAATCTAGATTTAATTTTTTTCAGTACAGCAAAATAAACAAGTTACTGTAATCTAGATTTTATTTTTTCAGTACAGCAAAATAAACAAGTTACTGTAATCTAGATTAAATTTTTCAGTACAGCAAAATAAACAAGTTTCTGTAATCTAGATTAAATTTTTTCAGTACAGCAAAATAAACAAGTTTCTGTAATCTAGATTAAATTTTTTCAGTACAGCAAAATAAACAAGTTACTGTAATCTAGATTTAATTTTTTCAGTACAGCAAAATAAACAAGTTACTGTAATCTAGATTAAATTTTTTCAGTACAGCAAAATAAACAAGTTACTGTAATCTAGATTTAATTTTTTTCAGTACAGCAAAATAAACAAGTTACTGTAATCTAGATTTTATTTTTTCAGTACAGCAAAATAAACAAGTTACTGTAATCTAGATTAAATTTTTTTCAGTACAGCAAAATAAACAAGTTTCTGTAATCTAGATTAAATTTTTTCAGTACAGCAAAATAAACACGTTTCTGTAATCTAGATTAATTTTTTTCAGTACAGCAAAATAAACAAGTTTCTGTAATCTAGATTTAATTTTTTCAGTACAGCAAAATAAACAAGTTACTGTAATCTAGATTTAATTTTTTCAGTACAGCAAAATAAACAAGTTACTGTAATCTAGATTTAATTTTTTTCAGTACAGCAAAATAAACAAGTTACTGTAATCTAGATTTTATTTTTTCAGTACAGCAAAATAAACAAGTTACTGTAATCTAGATTAAATTTTTTCAGTACAGCAAAATAAACAAGTTTCTGTAATCTAGATTAAATTTTTTCAGTACAGCAAAATAAACAAGTTTCTGTAATCTAGATTACATTTTTTCAGTACAGCAAAATAAACAAGTTTCTGTAATCTAGATTTAATTTTTTCAGTACAGCAAAATAACAAGTTACTGTAATCTAGATTTAATTTTTTCAGTACAGCAAAATAAACAAGTTTCTGTAATCTAGATTTAATTTTTTTCAGTACAGCAAAATAACAAGTTACTGTAATCTAGATTTTATTTTTTCAGTACAGCAAAATAAACAAGTTACTGTAATCTAGATTAAATTTTTTCAGTACAGCAAAATAAACAAGTTTCTGTAATCTAGATTAAATTTTTTCAGTACAGCAAAATAAACAAGTTTCTGTAATCTAGATTTAATTTTTTCAGTACAGCAAAATAAACAAGTTACTGTAATCTAGATTTAATTTTTTTCAGTACAGCAAAATAAACAAGTTACTGTAATCTAGATTTTATTTTTTCAGTACAGCAAAATAAACAAGTTACTGTAATCTAGATTAAATTTTTTCAGTACAGCAAAATAAACAAGTTTCTGTAATCTAGATAAATTTTTTCAGTACAGCAAAATAAACAAGTTTCTGTAATCTAGATTTAATTTTTTCAGTACAGCAAAATAAACAAGTTACTGTAATCTAGATTTAATTTTTTCAGTACAGCAAAATAAACAAGTTTCTGTAATCTAGATTTAATTTTTTTCAGTACAGCAAAATAAACAAGTTACTGTAATCTAGATTTATTTTTTCAGTACAGCAAAATAAACAAGTTACTGTAATCTAGATTAAATTTTTTCAGTACAGCAAAATAAACAAGTTTCTGTAATCTAGATTAAATTTTTTCAGTACAGCAAAATAAACAAGTTTCTGTAATCTAGATTTAATTTTTTCAGTACAGCAAAATAAACAAGTTACTGTAATCTAGATTTTATTTTTTCAGTACAGCAAAATAAACAAGTTACTGTAATCTAGATTTAATTTTTTCAGTACAGCAAAATAAACAAGTTTCTGTAATCTAGATTTTATTTTTTCAGTACAGCAAAATAAACAAGTTACTGTAATCTAGATTTAATTTTTTCAGTACAGCAAAATAAACAAGTTTCTGTAATCTAGATTTTATTTTTTCAGTACAGCAAAATAAACAAGTTACTGTAATCTAGATTTAATTTTTTCAGTACAGCAAAATAAACAAGTTACTGTAATCTAGATTTAATTTTTTCAGTACAGCAAAATAAACAAGTTACTGTAATCTAGATTTTAAGTGTATTTCAGTACTGCACACTCGCAATAATTAAGGTAATCAAATCTGCTTCAAGACAACATAAATTACTTTGTAAGGGAGCAAGTTTGCATTTTTTGATTATTTTCATTTTTAGTAAAGTCATCTTATTATTTTTTACAGTGTAAGGCATGTAGAAATACCCTAAAGAGCGAATAATCCGCAGTAAAAATTGTACAACGTGTTTTTAAAAACCGCTTGTAATTATGAACAAACTAGTTTAGCTAACAACTGCTACAGAAAGGTGAACATTTATTAAAATGAATCTGAAATACACGAGTTGACCAACATCAGGAGGGTAAGAGTTCTAATGTTAAAACTCACTGTTGTTACTCCGCTGTTTTATGATTTGTAAAAAGCTGCACCAGGCACTTGAAAGTTGCACATTTCCGACCAATTCTGTCAAAAACATTAACAGCCTGTGAGCCGACACACTGCTGTCAGTGTGACAAGAGGAAAGTGTGTCATGTAGAATCTGTGCATTTGTTCAGAGCGTATAATTATAAATCTCAAGTCGTTTTAACGTGGATAAAGATTTAAATGCGGTTGTTTTGCAGAAGTTCCACTGAAAACACACAGAAGCTGTAATTTTTACAATTCACACGCCGTATCTGTGATAGAAACAGTCGGTGGTCATTTATTGAGAAATCTAACTGGCGGAGGGTTTTACACTTTAAACGCTTATTTGGTTGTGAAAAGCTCCACAAAAACTTATACTTTTCGAGCTGATGCTGACTGTTTGCATAAATTTTTGGCTGAGTGGGGAAACGTCTGACATTATATAGCCAATATGTTTTTTTTTCTTACTTTACGGACCTTTAAAAACTTTAGTCATATTACTAAATCATTGTTTTTCTTTTTTCTTACCTCATGAAGGCGACTCTCTCTCCGGCTCCCCGTGTCGTCTAATAACCCTCTGGGCTTCATTTGTCTTCTTCTTCTCGTTAAACCAGAATAAACTTTTTATGCATCGCAATTATTCTCTCTCAAAAACATTCATTAATATCAGTCCAAAATATCCTCGAACCTCCGGGCATCTTGCAGGAGCGACGGTCACGTCTCGCCACAAACTGAAAGAAAAGATGCGACTTATTAAATATTTAGCCTACACTTTAAAAAAAACGTCATGATGTGATTTTTTTCTTCTTACCGTGTAACACGAGTCCGTCCCCGCGGCGCCCTGTTGACGGTTCGACAGACCTCCGTCGGTTAGAACACACCAGCTCCGCGTTATTAACCTGTATTTTTAATATAAATGAGATTTCAGAGGGTTTACTATCTCTGCTGCTGTGTCTGGGGAAAAAAAAACTTGATTAAACAGCGTTTAATAAACTCCTAACAGAATATCCACAAACTGTAACACAGACCATACTTATTAATGAAATATTTACACTTTAAAAAGTTATGAGCTGATTTTCTTACGTCATAAAGGAGAGTCTGTCCCTGGTGCGTCGTGTCTCTAAATGATCCTCTGGGGTTAATTTGTCAGGCCGAATTCTTCTGCTCCATCAGAATAAACTTTTCTCACCGTGGGGCTCTATATCTAACAAAAAACATCATTTAAAAAAATGTTTTTACCGCCGAGGATCTTTAAAAAAAACAGATGCATTTCTATCAAAAGATTACTTAAATCACTTGCTGTGAAAGACTTTCGCACTCTGAAGAAAAAGAAAACTTCATTCCGAGAGAATGAACGTCTGCTCCGGTCAGCGGCTGGAATGAAGGAAAAACACTGCAGCAGGAGGCGGGACAGAAAACTGGACCAGCCTCCAAAACAAGCTCATTACCCACAGGTATCAGGTTTTATGGTGGACCCAAAAAACACACGTAATCATCGATCAGGGGATTTAACCTGACACCTCGGACCGAGGGACACAGCAGGACCTCATAAAAATATTGCTTCAAACGGGATCTGTGACGCTGGTCCGGTTTGTCAAAAGAGGTGCGACCTTTTGTGCTAAACACCCCAAATACACACACACAGGCACACACTTTTAAGAGCAAATATCCCCAGACCCGCGCGTGTAGTGGTCCCATATTATGAACAAAAGTGGATGGAAGTCATGACGGATAATACAGAAATAGTGGACCTTTTAATAGTTGCACTAAAAGAATAAAATTAGTTTTCCCAGCTTCAGCCTGTCTTATTCCAGACATGTCAGAAACCACATGAACAAAACATCTACATATCTTTAACACCAAAGAGATTTAAATATATCCGTACATATACTCAACAAAAATATAAATGCAACACTTTTGGTTTTGCTCCCATTTTGTATGTGATGAACTCAAAGATCTAAAACTTTTTCCACATACACAATATCACCATTTCCCTCAAATATTGTTCACAAACCAGTCTAAATCTGTGATAGTGAGCACTTCTCCTTTGCTGAGATAATCCATCCCACCTCACAGGTGTGCCATATCAAGATGCTGATTAGACACCATGATTAGTGCACAGGTGTGCCTTAGACTGCCCACAATAAAAGGCCACTCTGAAAGTTGCAGTTTTATCACACAGCACAATGCCACAGATGTCGCAAGATTTGAGGGAGCGTGCAATTGGCATGCTGACAGCAGGAATGTCAACCAGAGCTGTTGCTCGTGTATTGAATGTTCATTTCTCTACCATAAGCCGTCTCCAAAGGCGTTTCAGAGAATTTGGCAGTACATCCAACCAGCCTCACAACCGCAGACCACGTGTAACCACACCAGCCCAGGACCTCCACATCCAGCATGTTCACCTCAAAGATCGTCTGAGACCAGCTGTTATGTGGGCCGCTGAAGAGGAGGTACTGCTGGCCCACCACCACCAGTCGGCGCCCTGCTTGGAGTGCGGGCTTCAAGCATGAGAGGGCGCCAGAGCTATTGGAAGTGACAGCTGTCACCTGTCAACCTCACCAGCTGTCTCTCATTAACCTCCTTACAAGAAGCGGATCACAACTCCACCTCCTCGCCGAGAAATCATCTACCACAAAGGTAATCTTCTCTGCTGTGATTATCGATTGTCTAAACTTTGTTCTGTGTGCAGCCGCATTCCTGTGGTGATCCAGAAGAGGGACCAACAGGAGCTGCACGAGAGAAACGTATCTGGAGGTGGAGGTTTTCCCTCCCAGAGACTTTGAGTGTAAAGGTTGCTGAGTGTGAGGACTCACACTCACCTCCTTCTGTGTCTTCTTTGCCAGCAGTACCAGGGCCGACAACGGAGGACAGAGACCACCTGGGGATTCAGGACTTGGCGGCTCCGGTGTTCTTCAGGCCGTTGGTGGTGGAAGCGGTGTGGGCCCCGGCTCCTCGTTCATCAGAGGTCTCCTATCTTCGAGCCTGCCCACTGTCCTCTTGTATACAATTGGCACCTGTAATTTCTGTTTGTATTCCGTTGTGTACTTTCGCAACATTAAATTGTTACTCCTTTTCTTATCCATTGTCCGTTCACTTGCGCCCCCTGTTGTGGGTCCGTGTTACAACACCTTCCCAACACCAGCCACTTGGACAGCTGCTAAAACAATCGGTTTGCATAACCAAAGAATTTCTGCACAAACTGTCAGAAACCGTCTCAGGGAAGCTCATCTGCATGCTCGTCGTCCTCATCGGGGTCTCGACCTGACAACAGTTCGTCGTAGTAACCGACTTGAGTGGGCAAATGCTCACATTTGCTGGCGTTTGGCACGTTGGAGAGGTGTTCTCTTCACGGATGAATCCCGGTTCACACTGTCCAGGACAGATAGCAGACAGCGTGTGTGGCGTTGTGTGGGTGAGCGGTTTTCTGATGTCAATGTTGTGGATCGAGTGGCCCATGGTGGCGGTGGGGTTATGGTATGGGCAGGCATCTGTTATGGATGAAGAACACAGGTGCATTTTATTGATGGCATTTTGAATGCACAGAGATACCGTGACGAGATCCTGAGGCCCATTGTTGTGCCATACATCCAAGAACATCACCTCATGTTGCAGCAGGATAATGCACGGCCCCATGTTGCAAGGATCTGTACACAATTCTTGGAAGCTGAAAATGTTCCAGTTCTTGCATGGCCGGCATACTCACCGGACATGTCACCCATTGAGCATGTTTGGGATGCTCTGGACCAGCGTATACGACAGCATGTACCAGTTCCTGCCAATATCCAGCAACTTCGCACAGCCATTGAAGAGGAGTGGACCAACATTCCACAGGCCACAATTGACAACCTGATCAACTCTATGCGAAGGAGATGTGTTGCACTACATGAGGCAAATGGTGGTCACACAAGATACTGACTGGTATCCCCCCCAATAAAACAAAACTGCACCTTTCAGAGTGGCCTTTTATTGTGGGCAGTCTAAGGCACACCTGTGCACTAATCATGGTGTCTAATCAGCATCTTGATATGGCACACCTGTGAGGTGGGATGGATTATCTCAGCAAAGGAGAAGTGCTCACTATCACAGATTTAGACTGGTTTGTGAACAATATTTGAGGGAAATGGTGATATTGTGTATGTGGAAAAAGTTTTAGATCTTTGAGTTCATCTCATACAAAATGGGAGCAAAACCAAAAGTGTTGCGTTTATATTTTTGTTGAGTATATGTACATACTCATATTTTTTCCCATTTCTATTTCCATGTTTCCTTTTTGTGAATATTTACAAATAAAATAAAGGTCACTGACACCTGTATTAAATATATATCAGCGCCACTGGGGCGTCGTACCAAGATGTGCTGTCTTTATACACTGAAAATACTATCGCAAACAATGATCTGGTTTCTGATTTTGTGAAAAGATATCGTAATTGCCTTAAGAAAAGGGGCAATACCTCCTGTATCCAGCTACAAGGACCTTCGCACACTTTTAAATTCTGTGACAGCTTGTGTTAACCTTTGATCCTAATTTTTTTTTAATGTTTTTTCACGTGAAAATGTAACCCCTGTCTTAGGACAACCTCCCGATCATACCTTTTAAAGTTTTATCACGTTTGCACGCTTTAAAACATTGTTATTAAGTACAGAAAGAAGTGTTAATCTTTGATCCTAAATTTTTTTTATGTTTTTTTTCACCTGAAAATGGGTTGGATGTGTGAGAGCGGCCTTCCGATTTTTTATGTGCGTTTTTTGTGAAAAAATGCTTCTGGTGTGTTGAGAACGCTCTCCCGATCATACCTTTAAAGTTTTACCGTGTTTGGACGCGTTTAAAAATTGTCACGGCTCGTGTTAATCTTTGATCCTAAAATTTTTTAATGTTTTTTTTTTTTTTTTTTTTTGCCTGAAAAGGGACCGGATGTGTTGAGAGCGGCCTCCCGATCATACCTTTAAAGTTTTATCGCGTATGCACGCGTTTAAATATTGTCCCTCACATAAAACATGTTCAAGCTAAAATATCTAAAAATATTTCTAGTACCCTCAACAAAGCAAAAATATTTATTGAATTACAAAGCTCTACATATTTTATATCATTCACTTGTTTCGCCATATCTGAATTACTGCGTGGAAGTTTGAGGCAACATTTACAAATCCTCACTTCGACCATTACCTTTATGATACCTTGTCAGTATTCATGACAGCCAATTAAGCAGTGTCTTTACTATAACCTTGATTAGCAATTTTAATGTGTATTCTTTATTCTATACAACATATAGCCTATTGAAATGATGTAGTTAACTAAGGTGCAGCAATACAAATTCTATGGAAAAAAAGAGACTTACATGATTAATTATAACATTTATTAAAATAAGGGCTTACTTTCATCAATCAGCAACTCCGTCACTACATAAACAGAAAGTTCACCCCTTAAAAGTCAAAATTTAAACACTGCTGACAAGACGAGCAGGAGTAGAGCGTTCCTAGTCACCTATATGAAATTCCACTCAAGATCCATCAGGTTCTTGAGCAGTGTGGCTACCTGGGGATTCACCGTGGTCGACTTTTTTTGAACAAGTCTACCCGTCCTTTTGGAAGTGGTCATGCCGCGGCAGGTCTTTGTCACCCTTTCAGGATTGATCCCAATGTATCACCTGAAAAAACGGTAGTCCGAGATCGGAGGTTGGACATAAATAAAATCTCCAATATAGAGCACGGCTGGGTAATAAAATCAGAACTATGTTTAACCAGATACATTGATGAGATGGCTATTGGCGCATTCCAAACATACGGACATACAGGATTGTTGATAAACAATCACTAGTAATTTGGACGGGATCTTCAGCATCTTCTTTGTCTTTTAGCCGTTCCCGTTAGGGGTCGCCACAGCAGATCAATCGTTTCCTTCTCACCCTGTCCTCTGTCACACCAACCACCCGCATGTCCTCCCTCAGCACATCCATGAACCTCCTCTCTGCCCTCCCTCGTTTCCTCCTGCCTGGTGGCTCCATCCTCAGCATCCTTCTCCCTATGGGTCCCTCCTCTGCACGTCCAAACCATCACAATCTCGCCTCTCTGACTCTGTCTCCAAACCGTCCCACCTGAGCCGTCCCTCTGATATGTTCATTCCTAATCTTGTCACTCCAAAAGAGGGTTGTTGTTTATAGAAGAAGTGAACCTTCTATCGTTAATTTCATTTCAATTTATGTCATTACAGCACCACGATAGAGTTGACCATACAATTTAATGTCAAAATTACTGCTGTGAATAGGTCAATTGGAGAAGAAGAGGCTTACTTTTGAATGAATTCAAGTGTGCTGGCAGCCTCCTCTTGGTACTGTAGTACACTGAAATTACAGCGTCACAGTTACACGCTCTGTCCCATCTGAAATATGAAATTGGAGTTATTTCAGAAAGCATCTTGAAAATATCTCTAATCGGGTTAACATTCATGCTTTGCTGGGATGACTATAACTTCGGCTCATCTGATGCGAATGCGCGAATTCACCAAATACCAAGCAGTGTTATTAGATCATGGGCAGGGTGAGGGTCTTCTCGATGTCAGCCTATGGAAGATGACTATAGGGTACAGAAAATATATACATGCTGTGAGAATATTATTCAATGCAATAAAAATTTAAGAAAGAAGAGGAACAAACTTACGTCTGCAAGAAGGACAAGCCCATCCGTGGGCTCTCTGAAATAGACCATCAGCAGCCGGACCACATGGAGTGTCACCTTAGCATCCTGCGAGAACCATCTGAACATCTTTGTCGGCAGTTTTGCTCGAAAGTATTCCACAATAGCTCTTCATATTCTTCCACGGTGAGTTCCAGGAGACGCAGCACATGAAGGTTTGTGAGAAGCTCAAAACGAGAATAGGTGCCCCTCTTTTGGCTGAATTTTGACTTTTAAGGGGTGAACTTTCCGTTTATGTAGTGACGGAGTTGCTGATTGATGAAAGTAATCCCTTATTTTAATAAATGTTATAATTAATCATGTAAGTCTCTTCTTTTCCATAGAATTTGTATTGCTGCACCTTAGTTAACTACATCATTTCAATAGGCTATATGTTGTATAGAATAAAGAATACACATTAAAATTGCTAATCAAGGTTATAGTAAAGACACTGCTTAATTGGCTGTCATGAATACTGACAAGGTATCATAAAGGTAATGGTCGAAGTGAGGATTTGTAAATGTTGCCTCAAACTTCCACGCAGTAATTCAGATATGGCGAAACAAGTGAATGATATAAAATATGTAGAGCTTTGTAATTCAATAAATATTTTTGCTTTGTTGAGGATACTAGAAATATTTTTAGATATTTTAGCTTGAACATGTTTTATGTGAGGGACAATATTTAAACGCGTGCATACGCGATAAAACTTTAAAGGTATAATCGGGAGGCCGCTCTCAACACATCCTGTCCGTTTTCAGGCGAAAAAAAACATTAAAAAATTTTAGGATCAAAGATTAACACGAGCCGTGACAATTTTTAAACACGTCCAAAGGCGGTAAAACTTTAAAGGTATGATCGGGAGAGCGTTCTCAACACACCAGAAGCATTTTTTCACAAAAAAACGCACATAAAAAATTCAAGGTCAAAGGTCAACGCTTCTTTCTGCGCTTAATAATGACGTTTTAAATTATCCAAACGCGATAAAACTTTAAAGGTTTGATCGGAAGGCCGCTCTCACACATCCAACCCATTTTCAGGTGAAAAAAAAACATTAAAAAAATTTAGGATCAAAGATTAACACTTCTTTCTGTACTTAATAACAATGTTTTAAAGCGTGCAAACGTGATAAAACTTTAAAAGGTATGATCGGGAGGTTGTCCTAAGACAGGGGTTACATTTTCACGTGAAAAAACATTAAAAAAAAATTAGGATCAAAGGTTAACACAAGCTGTCACAGAATTTAAAAGTGTGCGAAGGTCCTTGTAGCTGGATACAGGAGGTATTGCCCCTTTTCTTAAGGCAATTACGATATCTTTTCATGAAATCAGAAACGAGATCATCGTTTGCGATAGTACTTTCGGTGTATAAAGACAGCACATCTTGGTATGACGCCCCGGTGGCGCTGATATATATTTAATACACGCAGTGACCTTTATTTTATTTGTAAATATTCACAAAAAGGAAACATGGAAATAGAAATGGGAAAAAATATGAGTATGTACATATGTATGTACGGATATATTTAAATCTCTTTGGTGTTAAAGATATGTAGATGTTTTGTTCATGTGGTTTCTGACATGTCTGGAATAAGACAGGCTGAAGCTGGGAAAACTAATTTTATTCTTTTAGTGCAACTATTAAAAGGTCCACTATTTCTGTATTATCCGTCATGACTTCCATCCACTTTTGTTCATAATATGGGACCACTACACGCGCGGGTCTGGGGATATTTGCTCTTAAAAGTGTGTGTCTGTGTGTGTGTATTTGGGGTGTTTAGCACAAAAGGTCGCACCTCTTTTGACAAACCGGACCAGCGTCACAGATCCCGTTTGAAGCAATATTTTTATGAGGTCCTGCTGTGTCCCTCGGTCCGAGGTGTCAGGTTAAATCCCCTGATCGATGATTACGTGTGTTTTTTGGGTCCACCATAAAACCTGATACCTGTGGGTAATGAGCTTGTTTTGGAGGCTGGTCCAGTTTTCTGTCCCGCCTCCTGCTGCAGTGTTTTTCCTTCATTCCAGCCGCTGACCGGAGCAGACGTTCATTCTCTCGGAATGAAGTTTTCTTTTTCTTCAGAGTGCGAAAGTCTTTCACAGCAAGTGATTTAAGTAATCTTTTGATAGAAATGCATCTGTTTTTTTTAAAGATCCTCGGCGGTAAAAACATTTTTTTAAATGATGTTTTTTGTTAGATATAGAGCCCCACGGTGAGAAAAGTTTATTCTGATGGAGCAGAAGAATTCGGCCTGACAAATTAACCCCAGAGGATCATTTAGAGACACGACGCACCAGGGACAGACTCTCCTTTATGACGTAAGAAAATCAGCTCATAACTTTTTAAAGTGTAAATATTTCATTAATAAGTATGGTCTGTGTTACAGTTTGTGGATATTCTGTTAGGAGTTTATTAAACGCTGTTTAATCAAGTTTTTTCCCCCAGACACAGCAGCAGAGATAGTAAACCCTCTGAAATCTCATTTATATTAAAAATACAGGTTAATAACGCGGAGCTGGTGTGTTCTAACCGACGGAGGTCTGTCGAACCGTCAACAGGGCGCCGCGGGGACGGACTCGTGTTACACGGTAAGAAGAAAAAAATCACATCATGACGTTTTTTTTAAAGTGTAGGCTAAATATTTAATAAGTCACATCTTTTCTTTCAGTTTGTGGCGAGACGTGACCGTCGCTCCTGCAAGATGCCCGGAGGTTCGAGGATATTTTGGACTGATATTAATGAATGTTTTTGAGAGAGAATAATTGCGATGCATAAAAAGTTTATTCTGGTTTAACGAGAAGAAGAAGACAAATGAAGCCCAGAGGGTTATTAGACGACACGGGGAGCCGGAGAGAGAGTCGCCTTCATCAGGTAAGAAAAAAGAAAAACAATGATTTAGTAATATGACTAAAGTTTTTAAAGGTCCGTAAAGTAAGAAAAAAAACATATTGGCTATATAATGTCAGACGTTTCCCCACTCAGCCAAAAATTTATGCAAACAGTCAGCATCAGCTCAAAAAGTATAAGTTTTTGTGGAGCTTTTCACAACCAAATAAGCGTTTAAAGTGTAAAACCCTCCGCCAGTTAGATTTCTCAATAAATGACCACCGACTGTTTCTATCACAGATACGGCGTGTGAATTGTAAAAATTACAGCTTCTGTGTGTTTTCAGTGGAACTTCTGCAAAACAACCGCATTTAAATCTTTATCCACGTTAAAACGACTTGAGATTTATAATTATACGCTCTGAACAAATGCACAGATTCTACATGACACACTTTCCTCTTGTCACACTGACAGCAGTGTGTCGGCTCACAGGCTGTTAATGTTTTTGACAGAATTGGTCGGAAATGTGCAACTTTCAAGTGCCTGGTGCAGCTTTTTACAAATCATAAAACAGCGGAGTAACAACAGTGAGTTTTAACATTAGAACTCTTACCCTCCTGATGTTGGTCAACTCGTGTATTTCAGATTCATTTTAATAAATGTTCACCTTTCTGTAGCAGTTGTTAGCTAAACTAGTTTGTTCATAATTACAAGCGGTTTTTAAAAACACATTGTACAATTTTTACTGCGGATTATTCGCTCTTTAGGGTATTTCTACATGCCTTACACTGTAAAAAATAATAAGATGACTTTACTAAAAATGAAAATAATCAAAAAATGCAAACTTGCTCCCTTACAAAGTAATTTATGTTGTCTTGAAGCAGATTTGATTACCTTAATTATTGCGAGTGTGCAGTACTGAAATACACTTAAAATCTAGATTACAGTAACTTGTTTATTTTGCTGTACTGAAAAAATTAAATCTAGATTACAGAAACTTGTTTATTTTGCTGTACTGAAAAAATAAAATCTAGATTACAGTAACTTGTTTATTTTGCTGTACTGAAAAAATAAAATCTAGATTACAGTAACTTGTTTATTTTGCTGTACTGAAAAAATTAAATCTAGATTACAGAAACTTGTTTATTTTGCTGTACTGAAAAAATTAAATCTAGATTACAGAAACTTGTTTATTTTGCTGTACTGAAAAAATTAAATCTAGATTACAGTAACTTGTTTATTTTGCTGTACTGAAAAAAATTAAATCTAGATTACAGAAACTTGTTTATTTTGCTGTACTGACAAAAAATTAAATCTAGATTACAGAAACTTGTTTATTTTGCTGTACTGAAAAAATACAATCTAGATTACAGTAACTTGTTTATTTTGCTGTACTGAAAAAATTAAATCTAGATTACAGAAACTTGTTTATTTTGCTGTACTGAAAAAATTAAATCTAGATTACAGAAACTTGTTTATTTTGCTGTACTGAAAAAAATTAAATCTAGATTACAGAAACTTGTTTATTTTGCTGTACTGAAAAAATTAAATCTAGATTACAGAAACTGGTTTATTTTGCTGTACTGAAAAAATTAAATCTAGATTACAGTAACTTGTTTATTTTGCTGTACTGAAAAAATTAAATCTAGATTACAGAAACTTGTTTATTTTGCTGTACTGAAAAAATTAAATCTAGATTACAGTAACTTGTTTATTTTGCTGTACTGAAAAAATTAAATTACAGTAATGTATTTACTGTGAGCATCCAGCAAGTGACGGCTTAATTCTCAAAATAGTTTTGTTCATTCATCATATTCAGGTCAACTTAATTTTCTTGAAGCTACAGCTTGAAAACTGAGTCTGGTTAACTTAATTCGTTTGTATGTTTGCATGCATTTACAGTGTACAGAGAGAGTGTGGCTCAAACCAAAGTCAAATTCCATGTATTCTGTGGATACTTGGCCATTAAAAGCTGTTCTGATTCAGATTCTGATAAACCAGAAAATGCTGATGAACCCTGTTTTATTTGAAACTTCAAAGTTGTTGCTTCAGTTCTCCGTCATTCAGTTATCTGTGATTTTCAGGGAACACTTGACATAAAATGCTGACGGCTGATTTTCATATTAAAACAATACATGTCTCCCTTTTGGAAAGTCTCCCAAGAAATCTGATCAGAGAATCTTGATGTCTTCAGGGTGTATTAAAAACTAACCAGGAGAAAGCTGCTTTCAAGAACAGTTTCAGTTATTTTTTGACCCACTTCAGATGTTTCTTGGTCAGAATGAGGTGGTAAAGCAGGAACTTGCAGCGATACAAGTGAGCAAAGAAAATGTTTAGATTTAGGACTTAACATCCAAGCTGCTGGCATGTGAACGTTACCGTGAAGTGTTGAGATAAGGATTTGATGTTTGAATCCCAAAATGTGTAAAATATAATAAGTTGACTTTACAAAAAATATGCAAACTTGTTGCCTTAAAAAAGGGGCTTTGAGCAGACTTGAGTTTATTATACGCAGCTGGAGACTTAATAATCATCTATCAGCTAATTTACGGCGACAGCCTGATGGTTACCCTTTAATAAACATGGACGTATACTTTTTTCTTCATGTAAGTGGACCAAATTTGTGTTTAATAAACATGAACATATATACTTTTTTTCTTCATGTAAATGGACCAAATACTTTTTTCTTAATGTTTTCCTTCACGTATGTTGTGTTTAATAACATGAACATATATACTTTTTTTCTTCATGTAAATGGACCAAATACTTTTTTCTTAATGTTTTCCTTCACGTATGTTGTGTTTAATAACTTGAACAATTGCTTTTTTCTCTGTGTGTGACTTTAATGAATGTAATAAACCACATATTCTAAACCTTATACGGCCTGTGTTCTTTCCTATAATATTGTTGAAAAGGGTAAATTGTTTTTCAAACGAGGTTTTTTGTGAAAAACACTTACTGGCACCTTTTGCTCTAAAAACACCATTTGGCGTGAGTGAGACCAAAGTTTGTTGATTTTTCGGGTTCATCACCTCGGGGCAGCATCTCCGATCAGCGGGTATCCCGCTGATTGATCGGCTAATATCTTAAAAGAAACTGGATCTGCCGTAACTGAGAAGGAACTTTGTTTTTTTCCGGCTTCATCACCTCAGGGCGGCATCTCCGATCAGCGGGTATCCCGCTGATTGATCGGCTAATATCTTAAAAGAAACTGGATCTGCCGTAACTGAGAAGGGGGCTTTGTTTTTCCGTCTTTAAACAAGCGTGACGAACGCTTCTCTACTATGTTATAAAAGACCATCTGGCCTGACACACACACACACACGCCTCCGAAACACACACGCACGCATGCACGCACCCACACACACACACACACACACACAGTTAGCGTCTGCAACAGGTATTACAGCTGTGGGGTCATGTTTCCTCGAGCAGCTCTATGCGTGGGTATTTGACCGTCTTGCTGCAAAGACTTACAGCCAAGAGACGGCTATTTGTTTCCCTTCTTTAATTTACGAATTAAAAAACAGAAAAGGAAACGCTATAATTTAGGAATTAAGAAATATTAAAGGCGTATTAAAATATTCGTGTTTAATCACTAAACTGAAGAAAACCTCCCATAATTATGCATAAGATACGGTATTTTTTATTCCTTCTTTAATTGAGGCATTAAAAAACCATAAAAGGACGCGCTTTAATTTAAGAATTAAAAATATTAAAGGGATATTAAATAATAGACACTGATTTATGTTTAATTATTTCAGAATTAGTTAATTCTTTAATACATTAAAAAGATCTAGGTATTTTTAATCATTCTTTAATTCATGAAATAAAATGACATTAAAATATTAGACCCGGGTGGGAGGGGAGGTAGGGCTTGGAGGAGGTGCTTGGGGCGGGGTTAGGGGAGGAGCTTGGGGGTGGGGCTAGGGGAGGAGCCGGGCGCGTGGGCTTAGGGGCAGGACATAGTGATGTAATCGATTCTGATTGGCTGTGACGTCATAGGGGGCGGGGCTTGGAGGCAGGACTAGGGAAGGAGCCAGGGGCGGGGGCTTAGGGGCAGGACATAGTGACGTAATCGATTCTGATTGGCTGTGACGTCATAGGGGCGGGGCTTGGAGGCGGGACTAGGGGAGGGGCTTAGGGCGGGACATAGTGACGTCATCGATTCTGATTGGCTGACAGGGCCATAAATCAGTTTTTGACACAAGGTGGGTCATCTTTCTCTCTGGCAGTGTTCCACGCAAGTCTACACAACACTGCGCTACTGCACACCAAGCCTCCACAATTCTACACAACCATACATCAAGGCGAAAAATCCTTTTAGGTTCTTTATCAGTACATACCTGCATTACTAAATTTTACTCATCCCACTGGACTTTGCTGGCAGTGAAGCTTCAAAACCACAGAAGAAGAAGAGGCCGGCCAAGCTTCCATGTTCACTAACTCCTCACGTACAAAGCTCATGGCTTCATCTCTAATAGCAAGTCCAAAGCTCATGGGTTCATGTCTAAAAGAGTCCAAAGCTCACATCTTCATCTCTAAGAGCGAGTCCAAAGCTCACAGCCTCATCTCTAAGAAGGAGCCCAAAGCTCACATCTTCATCTCTAAGAGCGAGTCCAAAGCTCACAGCTTCATCTCTAAGAAAGAGTCCAAAGCTCACAGCCTCATCTCTAAGAAGGAGCCCAAAGCTCACATCTTCATCTCTAAGGAGTCCAAAGCTCACAGCCTCATCTCTAAGAAAGAGTCCAAAGCTCACAGCCTCATCTCTAAGAAGGAGCCCAAAGCTCACAGCTTCATCTCTAAGAGAGAGTCCAAAGCTCACAGCTTCATCTCTAAGAAAGAGTCCAAAGCTCACAGCCTCATCTCTAAGAAGGAGCCCAAAGCTCACATCTTCATCTCTAAGAAGGAGCCCAAAGCTCACAGCCTCATCTCTAAGAGAGTCCAAAGCTCACAGCCTCATCTCTAAGGAGCCCAAAGCTCACAGCTTCATCTCTAAGAAAGAGCCCAAAGCTCACAGCTTCATCTCTAAGAAGGAGCCCAAAGCTCACAGCTTCATCTCTAAGAGAGAGTCCAAAGCTCACAGCTTCATCTCTAAGAGAGAGTCCAAAGCTCACAGCCTCATCTCTAAGAAAGAGTCCAAAGCTCACAGCCTCATCTCTAAGAAGGAGTCCAAAGCTCACAGCCTCATCTCTAAGAAGGAGCCCAAAGCTCACAGCCTCATCTCTAAGAGAGAGTCCAAAGCTCACAGCTTCATCTCTAAGAGAGAGTCCAAAGCTCACAGCTTCATCTCTAAGAAAGAGTCCAAAGCTCACAGCCTCATCTCTAAGAAAGAGCCCAAAGCTCACAGCTTCATCTCTAAGAAAGAGTCCAAAGCTCACAGCCTCATCTCTAAGAAAGAGCCCAAAGCTCACAGCTTCATCTCTAAGAAAGAGTCCAAAGCTCACAGCCTCATCTCTAAGAAAGAGTCCAAAGCTCACAGCCTCATCTCTAAGGAGTCCAAAGCTCACAGCTTCATCTCTAAGAGAGAGTCCAAAGCTCATGTCTTCATCTCTAAGAAAGAGTCCAAAGCTCACAGCTTCATCTCTAAGAGAGAGTCCAAAGCTCACAGCTTCATCTCTAAGAAGGAGTCAAAAGCTCACAGCTTCATCTCTAAGAAAGAGTCCAAAGCTCACAGCTTCATCTCTAAGAAAGAGTCCAAAGCTCACAGCTTCATCTCTAAGAGAGAGTCCAAAGCTCACAGCTTCATCTCTAAGAGTGAGTCCAAAGCTCATGTCTTCATCTCTAAGAGTGAGTCCAAAGCTCATGTCTTCATCTCTAAGAGCGAGTTCAAAGCTCATGACTTCATCTCTAAGAGCGAATGAATAAGACTATAAGACACATAAACGTGATGGATATTTTGCTTCCAGGTGAATTTTGGCTGATGTCCCAGATCAGATGGCAGTTTTTTAAAAATTAAAATATAATTTGTTTCAAAAATTGAGAGTTGCAGTTCTTGGTAAATTTCTTAAAAAAAAAAACGTTTTTTTTTTTTTTAAGTAATTTGAATGTTTATGCAGGTAGCAACAGTGCTAGTTAGCTTAGCCCAGCCACCTGTTTGTGAGCAATAAAATTCTGACGGTGCGTTTATCGGCGAATGAGATTTTACTCCAATGTTTTGATGTTGATGCTCGTGATGATTTGTTAGTTGCACAATATACAACCTGAAAAAATAAAAAAAAATACGACCCTGACCCCAAATTAACCACAAAGTCAAAAACGTCATGAACCTCTGACATCCAGCTCTGGTCCTTGGTTCGTGTCCTGTGCCGGAATAACATCCATCATTTTTAAGGTATAGATTTCAATCCAGATCCAGATGCAGTATTTGCAGTATAGTTGTCCATGCAGTGAGTGTTTGGGGTCCTGTGAGGGGGGACGTTAGCTCCAAACAGCCAGACTGATCAGGATTCCTAGAAGCCCGTGAGCAGAGTTCTGTCAGCCGGAGTCTGTATCCGTGATGGGAATCAAGGAAGGTTAAAGGTGAACATGATGAGGCGTAAGACTTCGGATTTTCTGTGCGCATGTCTTTGTATTATCTAGCAGGCAGAACCTTCTCCCGGGTACTGGACTTGCCCTTCGTGGTTGGCCCGGCTGTTCTTGACCTGGTCTTTGCAGGCGCGATGCCATTGGACAGCCGGATGGCAGCTTCCTGTGAGGCGCTGCGCCGCATGAGCGCTGTAGTCCTGGCCGGTAGCAGGGGGAGGGTTGGGGCTCGAACTGAGAGCGACTGACGGGATGGACACGATCTCTGAGGGGAGGGGCTATCAGTCCTGCTGTGGGTGGAGCTGAGGCTGCGCTGGGTTTTGAACAGGACTCTGAGGGGCAAGCGAGGACTTCCGCTTTGGGCCTGGACAGAGGAGGGATGGGGACAGGAGGACCTGGAAGAGACCGGGTCGGGTTTCTGCTGCAGGTTCACAGCGCCGAGTCCACTTTTCTGTTGGCTGATGACACAAAAGGGAAACATCACTTCAAGTTTGACACAAACAAAAAAACAAAACATTCTGCTTGTTTTGAGTCGTTCTGACTAAACGTTTCAGGGAACACGTGAAGCCGACTGAAGCATCCAAATAAATAAATAACAATAAAAAAAGACTCCCAACCTAAAAGTCTGTCGGGGGGGGGGGGGTTGTGAATTTAACTCATGGTTTGTAGTTTCTGATGGCAAACTAAACTACACTACAGTACACTACACATAACTACAAGAAACTAAACTACACATAACTATAACAAACTAAACTACACTAAGCTAAACTACACTACACTCAGCTAAACTACAGTAAACTACACTAACTACACTAAGTTAAACTATGCTCAGCTAAGCTACACTACAAGAAACTAAACTATACTACACTATAGTACACTAAACTACAAGAAACTAAACCCCACATAACTACAACAAACTAAACTACACTAAGCTAAACTACAGTAAACTACATTACACTAAACTACACTAAGTTAAACTATGCTCAGCTAAGCTACACTACAAGAAACTAAACTATACTACACTATAGTACACTAAACTACAAGAAACTAAGCTACACTACAGTACACTAAACTACACTAGAATACACTAAACTACAAGAAACTAAACTACACATAACTACAAGAAACTAAACTACACTAAGCTAAGCTACACTACAGTACACTAATCTACAAGAAACTAACTACACTACAGTACACTAAACTACACTAAACTACACTAACTACACAAACTTAAACTACGCTAACTACACTAAACTAAACTAACTTAAACTATGCTAAGCTAAACTACACTGCCTACACTACACTAACTACACTAAACTCATCTAAACTACAATAACTACACTAAGTCAGACTACACTCATCTAAACTACACTAAGATAAACTACACTAACTACAGTGATCTACACTAATTACACTAAGTTAAACTACACTAGCTACACCAAACTAAACTACCTAACTACACTAAACTCAGCCAAACTACACTAACTACACTAAATCAGATTACACTCATCTAAACGACACTGAACTACACTAATTACACTAAGTTAAACTACACTAACCCACACTAACTACACTAAGTTAAACTACACTAGCTACACCAAACTACACTACCTAACTAAACTACATTAACCACACTAAATTACACTACACTAAGTTAAGCTACATTAACTACACTAAGATAAACTACACTAAACTAAAATACTACACCAACTTAAACTACATTAACTACACTAAGCTAAACTACACTACACTAAATTAAACTACACTAGTTACACTAAACTAACTACACTAAGTTAAACTACACTACACTAAGCTAAACTACGTTTAGGTACACTAAACTACGAACCAACATTCTGACACGACTTGGGACACTCATCCCCCATCAAAGAGATCCAGCTCCACACTACATGGTCCTCTATGTGGAACTCTAAAGCACGGGCGCATCACCAGGCATTTATGTCAAAAACAAACACCATAAAACATGTTTGAATGTGTATCAGATTGGAGCCCATTTAAACCTGTCAACCTGAGATCAAAGTCAATATGATCAACATACCCGTTATTGGTGGACGATGGCGCTCTGGTCATGCTTGAGCCAGTGTTCCCTTTAACGTACCCGTTATTGGTGGATGATGGCGCTCTGGTCATGCCTGAGCCAGTGTTCCCTTTAACGTACCCCTTATTGGTGGACGACGGCGCTCTGGTCATGCCTGAGCCAGTGTTCCCTTTAACGTACCCCTTATTGGTGGACGACGGCGCACTGGTCATGCTTGAGCCAGTGTTCCCTTTAACGTACCCTTTATTGGTGGATGAGGGCGCTCTGGTCATACTTGAGTCAGTGTTCCCTTTAACATACCCGTTATTGGTGGACGACGGCGCTCTGTTCATGCTTGAGCCAGTGTTCCCTTTAACGTACCCGTTATAGGTGGATGACGGCGCTCTGGTCATGCTTGAGCCAGTGTTCCCTTTAACGTACCCGTTATTGGTGGATGATGGCGGTCTGGTCATGCTTGAGCTATTGTTCCCTTTAACGTACGTTATTGGTGGATGATGGCGCTCTGGTCATGCTTGAGCTATTGTTCCCTTTAATGTACCCGTTATTGGTGGATGATGGCACGCTGGAGCTATTGTTCCCTTTACCGTACCAGTTATTGGTGGACGATGGCGCGCTGGTCATGCTTGAGCTAGTGTTCCCTTTAACGTATGTTATTGGTGGACGATGGCGCGCTGGTCATGCTTGAGCCAGTGTTCCTTTTAACGTACCCGTTATTGGTGGACGACGGTGCGCTGGTCATGCTTGAGCCAGTGTTCCCTTTAACGTACCCGTTATTGGTGGACGACGGCGCTCTGGTCATGCTTGAGCCAGTGTTCCCTTTAACGTACCCGTTACTGGTGGACGATGGGGCTCTGGTCATGCTTGAGCCAGTGTTCCCTTTAACGTACCCTTTATTGGTGGACGAGGGCGCTCTGGTCATGCTTGAGCCAGTGTTCCCTTTAACGTACCCGTTATTGGTGGACGACGGCGCTCTGGTCATGCTTGAGCCAGTGTTCCCTTTAACGTACCCGTTATTGGTGGACGACGGCGCTCTGGTCATGCTTGAGCCAGTGTTCCCTTTAACGTACCCGTTATTGCTGGATGACTGCGCTCTGGTCATGCTTGAGCCAGTGTTCCCTTTAACATACCCGTTATTGGTGGACGATGGCGGTCTGGTCATGCTTGAGCTAGTGTTCCCTTTAACGTTCGTTACTGGTGGATGATGGCGCTCTGGTCATGCTTGAGCTATTGTTCCCTTTAATGTACCCGTTATTGGTGGATGATGGCGCGCTGGAGCTATTGTTCCCTTTAACGTACCCGTTATTGGTGGACAATGGCGCTCTCGTCATGCTTGAGCTATTGTTCCCTTTACCGTACCCGTTATTGGTGGAAGATGGCGTGCTGGTCATGCTTAAGCTATTGTTCCCTTTAATGTACGTTATTGGTGGACGACGGCGCACTGGTCATGCTTGAGCCAGTGTTCCCTTTAACGTACCCATTACTGGTGGACGATGGCGCTCTCGTCATGCTTGAGCTATTGTTCCCTTTACCGTACCCGTTATTGGTGGAAGATGGCGCGCTGGTTATGCTTAAGCTATTGTTCCCTTTAACGATCCTGTTATTGGTGGACGATGGTGCGCTGGTCATGCTTAAGCTATTGTTCCCTTTAACGTACCCTTTATTGGTGGATGAGGGCGCTCTGGTCATGCTTGAGCCAGTGTTCCCTTTAACGTACCCGTTATTGGTGGACGATGGCGCTCTGGTCATGCTTGAGCCAGTGTTCCCTTTAACGTACCCGTTATTGGTGGACGACGGCGCTCTGGTCATGCTTGAGCCAGTGATCCCTTTAACGTACCCGTTATTGCTGGACGACTGCGCTCTGGTCATGCTTGAGCCAGTGTTCCCTTTAACGTACCCTTTATTGGTGGATGAGGGCGCTCTGGTCATGCTTGAGCCAGTGTTCCCTTTAACGTACCCGTTACTGGTGGACGATGGGGCTCTGGTCATGCTTGAGCCAGTGTTCCCTTTAACGTACCCTTTATTGGTGGACGAGGGCGCTCTGGTCATGCTTGAGCCAGTGTTCCCTTTAACGTACCCGTTATTGGTGGACGACGGCGCTCTGGTCATGCTTGAGCCAGTGTTCCCTTTAACGTACCCGTTATTGGTGGACGACGGCGCTCTGGTCATGCTTGAGCCAGTGTTCCCTTTAACGTACCCGTTATTGCTGGATGACTGCGCTCTGGTCATGCTTGAGCCAGTGTTCCCTTTAACATACCCGTTATTGGTGGACGATGGCGGTCTGGTCATGCTTGAGCTAGTGTTCCCTTTAACGTTCGTTACTGGTGGATGATGGCGCTCTGGTCATGCTTGAGCTATTGTTCCCTTTAATGTACCCGTTATTGGTGGATGATGGCGCGCTGGAGCTATTGTTCCCTTTAACGTACCCGTTATTGGTGGACAATGGCGCTCTCGTCATGCTTGAGCTATTGTTCCCTTTACCGTACCCGTTATTGGTGGAAGATGGCGTGCTGGTCATGCTTAAGCTATTGTTCCCTTTAATGTACGTTATTGGTGGACGACGGCGCACTGGTCATGCTTGAGCCAGTGTTCCCTTTAACGTACCCGTTACTGGTGGACGATGGCGCTCTCGTCATGCTTGAGCTATTGTTCCCTTTACCGTACCCGTTATTGGTGGAAGATGGCGCGCTGGTTATGCTTAAGCTATTGTTCCCTTTAACGATCCTGTTATTGGTGGACGATGGTGCGCTGGTCATGCTTAAGCTATTGTTCCCTTTAACGTACCCTTTATTGGTGGATGAGGGCGCTCTGGTCATGCTTGAGCCAGTGTTCCCTTTAACGTACCCGTTATTGGTGGACGATGGCGCTCTGGTCATGCTTGAGCCAGTGTTCCCTTTAACGTACCCGTTATTGGTGGACGACGGCGCTCTGGTCATGCTTGAGCCAGTGATCCCTTTAACGTACCCGTTATTGCTGGACGACTGCGCTCTGGTCATGCTTGAGCCAGTGTTCCCTTTAACATACCCGTTATTGGTGGACGATGGCGGTCTGGTCATGCTTGAGCTAGTGTTCCCTTTAACGTACGTTATTGGTGGATGATGGCGCTCTGGTCATGCTTGAGCTATTGTTCCCTTTAATGTACCCATCATTGGTGGATGATGGCACGCTGGAGCTATTGTTCCCTTTAACGTACCCGTTATTGGTGGACAATGGCGCTCTCGTCATGCTTGAGCTATTGTTCCCTTTACCGTACCCGTTATTGGTGGAAGATGGCGCGCTGGTTATGCTTAAGCTATTGTTCCCTTTAATGTACGTTATTGGTGGACAATGGCGCGCTGGTCATGCTTGAGCCAGTGTTCCCTTTAACGATCCCGTTATTGGTGGACGATGGCGTGCTGGTCATGCTTAAGCTATTGTTCCCTTTAATGTACCTGTTATTGGTGGACAATGGCGCTCTTGTCATGCTTGAGCTATTGTTCCCTTTACCGTACCCTTTATTGGTGGATGAGAGCGCTCTGGTCATGCTTGAGCCAGTGTTCCCTTTAACGTACCCGTTATTGGTGGACGACGGCGCTCTGGTCATGCTTGAGCCAGTGTTCCCTTTAACATACCTGTTATTGGTGGATGATGGCGGTCTGGTCATGCTTGAGCTAGTGTTCCCTTTAACGTACGTTATTTGTGGATGATGGCGCTCTGGTCATGCTTGAGCTATTGTTCCCTTTAATGCACCCGTTATTGGTGGATGATGGCGCGCTGGAGCTATTGTTCCCTTTAACGTACCCGTTATTGGTGGACGATGGCGCTCTTGTCATGCTTGAGCTATTGTTCCCTTTACCGTACCCGTTATTGGTGGAAGATGGCGTGCTGGTCATGCTTAAGCTATTGTTCCTTTTAACGTACGTTATTGGTGGACGATGGCACGCTGGTCATGCTTAAGCTATTGTTCCCTTTAACGTACCCGTTATTGGTGGACAATGGCGCTCTTGTCATGCTTGAGCTATTGTTCCCTTTACCGTACCCATTAATGTGTGGACGATGGCGCTCTGGTCATGCTTGAGCTAGTGTTCCCTTTAATGTACCTGTTATTGGTGGATGATGGTGCTCTGATCATGCTTGAGCCAGTGCTCCCTTTAGCGTACCCATTATTGGTGGATTATGGTGCCCTGGTCATGCTTGAGCCAGTGTTCCCTTTAACATACCCGTTATTAGTGGATGATGCCGTTCTGGTCACGCTTGAGCCAGTGTTCCCATTAACGTACCCGTTACTGATGGACAATGGTACGCTGGTCATGCATGAGCTAGTGTTCCCTTTAACGTACCCCTTATTGGTGGATGATGGCGCTCTGGTCATGCTTGAGCTAGTGTTTCCTTTAGCGTACCCCTTATTTGTAGATGACGGCACGCTGGTCATGCTCGAGTCTGGCAAAGAGAGAGGACAAGGAACAGTAGCAGCAAGCTCCAATGAAGGTCTTGCTAACGGGGTGATTGGCCTAGGGATCCTGCTCCTGCACTCCTTGGAGACTTGTTCTTCAGTCGGTTTGAGGCTGCAGCTCCTTCTGGCTGTAGTCTCCTCTGAGACATGCGTGTCTTCCTCTGAGCCAGTGGTGGACAGAGTTTCTGAAGCCCTCCGGTGCGCATTGTCTCCAGAAGACAATGATGATGATGTTCCAGAGAGCATCCTCCTTCTCATCCAGCGGTCCTGCTGCTTCTGAACCAGTATGCGGGCCAAGTCCAGTTGCCTGGCCCGCTGCTGAAGTCGGACCTGAGCTGAGATGCTGGAGTACTGCTCGGAGTGCAAGTCTTCTTCAGAGATCAGCACAGGAATGCGGCTTCGGGTCCTGGGTTTTATGATGATCTGTCGGTCTGGTGTGGCTGTCTGAGGCTTGGCAGATTGCTCACTTGATGACAGCTGATGTCTGGGTTCCTGGTACAGATCTCCACTGTCACGAACAGATGACATGTCTTCTGGAACAGGTTCCAAAGACTGGGATATGACAACTGACAGGCCATTCTCAGTTTTGGGGTGTTTGTCAGTTGGTAGAATCTGGTCTGACAAAGACTTTGTTACTGGAGTCTTTTCTTCCACTGGCAGTCCTTCCTCCTTATGAACCATTTCTGCAACAGCAAGCTCTCTGGTGATGGCCAAAATTTCAAGGTCACTCTCCTTGGCAGAGTGACCGTTGGAAGACATGACATTGAGGTGTGATGTCTCTGCAATATGGATGAATGTGCGCTCAACTTTGGTGAAAGGTGGTGATGCAGGAGCAATGGGAGTGGACGGCCTTAAGTCTGACCTAAGAGCTGGAGACAAGCGGCCAGTGTCTGACAGTTCAGGAGTGGCCTCGCCAATCATTAGATGCTCATTCCGTGGGGTCAAGGCCGACGGTGTGGCCAGCTCGCCTTCTAGAACATGGTCACCACCAGAGGGAGACTTGCGGGTGTCTCCAGGAGAGAACAAGACTAGGGTCTTTGAGGCATCCTCCAAATCAGGGTCTCCATCCCCAGCTGAGATGTGTTCCCTTTGGACCTTTTGGTCCTCAGCCATAAGTGTGGACGGTGCTGCATCCTGACTGCGTTCAGTGGTCTTCTGACTAGCTTCACTATTGGACTCGCTCTTGGTGACATCATCATCTCTTGGGCCAAGTGGTTCTGGGACATCTTCATCTGGTGTGGTGAAGCTTCGGCGTTGAGGCAAGGTGCCAGTCAGCATGACGGTGAGGAAGTCAGCCCTTTTTGCCTGAAGCTGGGGAAGGATATGAAAATGCTCCTTCTCATCACTCTGAGCCTTCGTTCGGTAATCTGGAGAGGTTGGTGATGGGACGCTCTGCTCAGTGGGCGACAACACCTGGAAACAAGACAAAAAAGTATCACGGTTCAAGACCAGAACACTGGAACACATCTGCTACAGCTTTCTGAAGGCACCACATGAAAACACAAATGGACAACCCACGTCCACTAATACCACTCAATACCTGCAGTTGGCACTGAATGGCCGTCATTGTCCTGAACCTGAGTGTTGTACCACTGAAAATAATGTCATGACTTTCCACTGACAGTGGCAGTGGATAGAAGAGTACATGATCCAACCAGCAGAAGGCAGCAGCGACACCCAGGTGAGCAACAAAATCCGAAAAGAAAAACATTAGGGGGCGTGTCACATTCCTCACCCACATCAATCCAGATCAGAAACCTACGATGACTTCTCCAACCGGGTTTTTACGTTTGCCACAAATAGAATTGTGATTGTTTGTAGTGAAAATGACTGGCTACGTTATTCTGGCTCCAAAATGTATTCACAACGATACAAAGAGCTATGTGGAGATTTACACAATAATCAAATATTTAGCATCAAGCTGAACAACGCTTTAAAAAGGCAAAATAATATTACTGTCCAACGCCGTGCCATCGTCATACCTAACTCTGAGGCCACGTCGACCAACGATGTCCAACACAGACGCGTGATACCGAAATAAAGCTGCTCCAAGAACTCAGAAGACAAAACTCAGTCAGCTGTAACAACAATAAAATAAAATGTGGATCATTCAACCACATTCACCACAAAAAATCCCCAAAAAACTGTTAGCTTACATGTTAGCTTAGCGCAGTCACTAAAACGACTTTGCAAGCCGGTGAGCTTGGCTACTTAGCATTTATGTTGCTGAAAACCTAGCTTTTTTGAGCTAATTTGTGATGAAATATTATAATACTGTGGGAAACACTCGGCTGCTCTGCGGTTTAACTTTAACATCATGGGTGTGACGCTAATTTTAGCTTCACGCCGATGACGCAAAGGAAGGCGCTAAGCTCCAGCCCCGCCCACCTCACAAAATGAGACCGCCCACTGTAGATAAAAACAAACAGTGCTGAAATCCACAGATTTATTCAGATTACACTGTTGTGTCTAAAGTGGCACAAACGTAAAAAATATTCATAAATAAATAGAGACAGACATTAGTTTGTTTTTTCCCAAAACCATTTTAATGTCATTTTGGTTTCACACAAGCATTTGAGGATTGTCTAGATTATATATGTCATATAAAAGGCACAAAAAAATGCATCGCAGAGTTTCTCCGATATCTGGTGATTTTCAAGTGTTTCCCTTCAGAAACTTACAGCTCGTTTATATACATACACGCTAAACCTGCTAATCCTCATGCTCGTACAGATTATGTACAGTTATCATTTAGAAAAGTTTAAAATACATGCTGTACCCGGAAATCATACAAGCAACACTGTACAATCAAAGTGTGGTAGAAAAAAGCACTTACATGTATTTTACATGTGAAAGTCAGAGTACACCGCAAGGTCTGTGAAATACGTTAGCTTAGAAATATAAAGTCAACTTAAAAACACAAAGTCAACTTAAAAACACAAAGTCAACTTAGAAACACAAAGTCAACTTAGAAACAAAAGTCAACTTAGAAACACAAAGTCAACTTAAAAACACAAAGTCAACTTAGAAACACAAAGTCAACTTAGAAACACAAAGTCAACTTAAAAACACAAAGTCAACTTAAAAACACAAAGTCAACTTAGAAACACAAAGTCAACTTAGAAACACAAAGTCAACTTAAAAACACAAAGTCAACTTAGAAACACAAAGTCAACTTAGAAACACAAAGTCAACTTAAAAACACAAAGTCAACTTAGAAACACAAAGTCAACTTAAAAACACAAAGTCAACTTAAAAACACAAAGTCACCTTAGAAACACAAAGTCAACTTAGAAACACAAAGTCAACTTAGAAACACAAAGTCAACTTAAAAACACAAAGTCAACTTAGAAACACAAAGTCAACTTAGAAACACAAAGTCAACTTAAAAACACAAAGTCAACTTAGAAACACAAAGTCAACTTAAAAACACAAAGTCAACTTAAAAACACAAAGTCACCTTAGAAACACAAAGTCAACTTAGAAACACAAAGTCAACTTAGAAACACAAAGTCAACTTAGAAACACAAAGTCACCTTAGAAACACAAAGTCAACTTAGAAACACAAAGTCAACTTAGAAACACAAAGTCAACTTAGAAACACAAAGTCAACTTAAAAACACAAAGTCAACTTAGAAACACAAAGTCAACTTAGAAACACAAAGTCAACTTAGAAACACAAAGTCAACTTAAAAACACAAAGTCAACTTAGAAACACAAAGTCAACTTAGAAACACAAAGTCAACTTAGAAACACAAAGTCAACTTAGAAACACAAAGTCAACTTAAAAACACAAAGTCAACTTAGAAACACAAAGTCAACTTAGAAACACAAAGTCAACTTAAAAACACAAAGTCAACTTAGAAACACAAAGTCAACTTAGAAACACGAAGTCAACTTAAAAACACAGTCAACTTAGAAATATAAAGTCAACTTAGAAACACAAAGTCAGCTTAGAAATATAAAGTCAACTTAGAAACACAAAGTCAACTTAAAAACACAAAGTCAACTTAGAAACACAAAGTCAACTTAGAAACACAAAGTCAACTTAGAAACACAAAATCAACTTAGAAACACAAAGTCAACTTAGAAACACAAAGTCAACTTAGAAACACAAAGTCAACTTAAAAACACAAAGTCAACTTAGAAACACAAAGTCAGCTTAGAAACACAAAGTCAGCTTAAAAACACAAAGTCAACTTAGAAACACAAAGTCAACTTAAAAACACAAAGTCAACTTAGAAACACAAAATCAACTTAGAAACACAAAGTCAACTTAAAAACACAAAGTCAACTTAGAAACACAAAGTCAACTTAGAAACACAGTCAACTTAGAAACACAAAGTCAGCTTAGAAACACAAAGTCAACTTAAAAACACAAAGTCAACTTAGAAACACAAAGTCAACTTAAAAACACAAAGTCAACTTAAAAACACAGTCAGCTTAGAAACACAAAGTCAGCTTAGAAACACAAAGTCAACGTAAAAACACAAAGTCAATTTAAAAACACAAAGTCAACGCAAAAACACAGTCAATTTAAAAACACAAAGTCAACGTAGAAACACAAAGTCAGTTTAGGACATAGAAAGGAACCAGTGGGGAAACTGTTAGCTTAGCTTAATGCACAGAAAAGAAGCAGCGGGTTGATAGCTTATCCTCGAGCTAAAAAATCTGCCATATCTTTACAGAACCACTGAACTGAGATGAAAAATGTCAGCATTCCAACAGCTACATGAATCTGTCTGACAAACTGAACATGTGTCCACAAAGAAACTAAAACAATAAGAAAAGCAGCAAAGGACAGTGTGCAGGATGTTTGAGATACTGCGTCATTTTGAATTTATTACTTTGAAATCTGTTCAACAAATAACATCACGGAGCTTAAAGTGTGGATTCCACACGATGAAGCTAGGCTAAATGTTTAGCCATGCTTCCAAGCTTTTTACTAAGCAAGGCTAATGCCACGGACCTACATCCGTCCTGAATGCACAGACAATTGTGGAAATTACTGAGTTTTACCAAAATGCTCTCTAGAAACTAACAACTAATGAAAGTGCCATCATTTGACAGTTTTCAGTAAGCAGGCCCAAATGTACTGTGTTCTACTTCATGAGTGCTAATGTTAGCTCAGCATAACCACAGCTGCCACACGGCAGCATTTAGCTGTCCGCGATGCTTAACTCGCAGCATTTTCCTGTCGGTGTGAACCCAGTTTTTTTGTCATTTTAAGTACCAGGTTAAGTAACGAGGCTAACAAGCGGTCACGTGGTAAAACTCCGACGTCGTGCTGATTTTAGTGACGTCTGAGCGAGTGTTTGTTCCAGAGAAACATCCGCTACACGTTTCTCCTTCAGAACACTGAAACATGTTAGATGTTATGACATGTTCCAGGAAAACTATAAAAAAAAAATTTAAACCCAACAAACACGTTTAGTAAACTTGCGTGTTGGTCATGAGGTATAAATGTTAATAACTTTAAGAAAAAAGAAACATCTCAGCTATTAACTATTTCAGTCCAATCTTCGTGAGAAAACACAAAATTTACTGTAAAAATAATAAAAATGATCTTAAATAAACTTCTCTGAAACAATGTGGTTTACAACATAAAGTGAGAAAACTACAGAAATTGTCTCAAAACTCCACGAGATTAAAATGACGAACGAAAAGTCAATCATATGCGATTCAAGTTTGACCTCATTTACAATAAAAACAGTTTACAAGAAAATATCTCAAAATTATGAGATTTAAGTCATAACTTAGCAAGTAAAAGTTATGACTTAATAAGAAATACTCAAATTTCTGAGTGTTTTAGAAATCCTTAAAGAAATTAATGAAAAAAGAATGACAGCAGCTGTGACCAGAACAAGGGAACTAGTGCCCCCTACCTGCAGCTGGGCCATGTATTTAGCATGTGAGCTAACCACGTGCTAGGATTAGCATGTAGGCGTCACTTTCAGAATCATACGGCTGCAACAGGAACTACCGAGTTATAGGAACAGGTTCTTAGAGCAGCAGCACTCAGTAGTTAATAGTTCCTCATGGTACTGCATTGGCTCAGGAACCAGACTCCTGGATAAGGAACTGGGTTCTATGCTAGATTTCTCAAAGTCTAAAGGTGCCAGTCGAGTGTTGAGGTACAAGTCTCTGGCTGTGCTGGAGTTTGATCCAAAGAACGTGTTGACCACATCTTACCAGGAAGAAGGTTCTGATGGCTGTTCACCTTCATGTACTCAAGACACAGATCCTGCCTTCTTGGAGTCTCTGGGAGAAGGTGGGTTGATAGGGTTCCACATGTCTATGGGGCCCCGGCCTGCAGGGTCTTCAACTCTCAGCACCACTGGAGGTTAGAGACATGGAACCTCAGTGGACCACGCTGGAAGGCTCCACTGCAGGAGAGGCTGCTTGGAGCTGTGGACACACGGTCATCACCGCCAACAATGTCACAGCCCACTCCTGGAACATGACCGAGATCAGGGGACTGATGAAGAAGCTGGGAGCTTGTTGAGAGGCCAGAAGGGCTGCAGGTACAGTGGTCACCGGTGAGAAAAACCTTCAGGGCTTCAGATGAATAGAACTCTTTAAATATTCTATGTTATGGTTTAGGAGGACGGCAACACGTTCTCAGCAAGAACAGGGACGTGCTAGCCTCACCAGGGTGTGCTGTCAGGCAGTGAGGGAACCCTTTGAGGAACTCCTCGTCACCCTCCTCTGAGACGGTGAAGTCTTTCTCATTTCCCCGGACAGAGACGACCAAAATAGTTAAAAAGCTCCAAAATGCCAGGAGTGGAGGAGAGCCTCCACCCTGAGATCCTGAAGGCTCTGGGTGTTCTTGGGTTGTCCTTTTTGACCTGTCTCTTCAATGACACACAGAGATTGGGAACAGCATTCGTGGACTGACAAACAGGGGTGGCAGTTTCCATTATTTTAAGGAAAAAAGACAGAGGATGTGCTGAGTTACTTGGGACTCGCAGTCAAACTAACAATGAAGGACAAGACCTGAAGGGTGGAAAGGAGGCTCCAAGTCACTGTCAGTAGGAACAAAGCGGATCACAAGTCTTGGTCCTGGAACAGCAGACCAGCTCTTTACCTTTGCAGTGGTCCCAGAGAGGTTGAGGGACTACGTCCAACCAGTCTACATGTGTCTTGTGGCCTCGGAGCAGGACCACGGCTGCTTCCTTGTGGATGTGTCTGCTACTCACTGTTCTGTCTGTGGATTTCACAGATTTTTGCTGATGATGTTCTGGCGGCTCTGTCCGGGGAGGTGAAAGCCCCGAGGAGACCACCTGGTTTTCAGGAGAAGAATGAGTTTGTAGATAGAAGAGGTTGATGTGGGTTTTGTGAACTGGATGGGAGGACTCGCCCTTCAAACAAAGCCAGGAGCTCCAACATGTGGAAGGAAGCGCACAGAGGAGTCAGCTGGACAGGGAGGGTGGGGCGTGTGATCAGGACTCCCTCTGAATAGGGTTTTTGTTCCAGGGGGATCAGACCCACAACATGCTGGAGGAATCACGTACTCTGTCTGGCATGGGAATGCCAAAGGATCCTCCAGGAGAAGGTGAAGGATGAGACCCAGGAAAAGGATACGTGGTGGAAAAGGGATGTTAAAGTGAGACGCCCAGAAGAAAATAACATGTTTACAAGAACTAAAAATCTGTTTGATGTAAACAATAAAACTTTGGGACATGAAAACAGTTTGCTTGCTCAGAGCTTGTTTCCAGAATCTGAATCCTGATGCAGACTCGACGCTGGTTCACACGTTGTTGAAGCCAAACGAATGTCGGAATGAACAAATGTTAATGATTTTATTTGGTCTCAGTGAAGCTGCTGCAGGCGCTTAATAATCACTATTTCATCTTGATTCTTTTCAAGTTGCAACTTTAAAAAGTTTGGACTATTTTCTGATTTTTTTTTCTTCTAAAGTTGTAACTTGTAATATTTGATCAAATGATCTCAACTGTATGTGTAAAAGTCATGAAGGAACAGGGGAGGAACCTGTCGGGTCACAACTTCTTCCACCGCAAATCAAGTTTTTAATGTGGATTCTGTCAAGGCTGCAGTGTGCACACAAACTCAAAAAGTGACATCTGGCTACACTTTCAGTATTACCATCAATTTATATATGTACAATGACAATAAAGGCTCTATTCTACTCTATTTGAAACATGTTCTCATTAGGATCAATTTTTAATTGATGTTCTCGTTACAACCCATTTTTACCAGATGTTCTTGTTATGAACATTTTTAACTGATGTGCTCGTTACAACCAGGCTGACGGACGCTTACAGAGCAGCCAGAAAGTATTCACAGCACTTCACTTTTTCCACCTTTTGTTAAGTTACAGCCTTATTCCAAAATGGATGAAATTTATTTTTCCCTCAAAATTCTACTCACAACACCCATAAAGACAACATGAAAAAGTTTTTTTTTTTTTTTTTTTTTTTTGTAAATTTGTTAAAAATAAAAAAACCTAAGAAATCGCACGTCCATAAGTATTCACAGCCTTGGTTCAATACTTTGTTGATGCACCTTTTGGCAGCAATTCCAGCCTCAAGTCTTCTTGAATATGATGCCACAAGCTTGGTGCACCTATCTTTGGGCAGTTTGGTCCATTCCTCTTTGCAGCACCTCTCAAGCTCCATCAGGTTGGATGTGGAGCGTCGGTGCTCAGACATTTTCAGATCTCTCCAGAGATGTTCAATCAGATTCAGGTCTGGACTCTGGCTGGTCCACTCAAGGACATTCACTGAGTTGTCCTGAAGCCACTCCTTTGATATCTTGACTGTGTGCTTAGGGTCATTGTCCTGCTGAAAGATGAACTGTCGCCCCAGTCTGAGGTCAAGAGCGCTCTGGAGCAGGTTGATGCTGCCACCACCATGCTTCACTGTAGGGATGGTGTCTGGTTTCCTCCAAACAAACAGTTCAATCTTTGTCTCATCAGACCAGAGAATTTTGTTTCTCCTGGTCTGAGAGTCCTTCAGGTGCCTTTTGTCAAACTCCAGGTGGGCTGCCATGTGCCTTTTACTAAGGAGTGGCTTCTGTCTGGCCACTCTACCATACAGGCCTGATTGGTGGATTGCTGCAGAGATGGTTGTCCTTCTAGAAGGTTCTCCTCTCTCCATAGAGGAATGCTGGGGCTCTGACAGAGTGACCATCGGGTTTTTGGTCACCTCCCTGACTAAGGTCCTTCTCCCCCAATTGCTCAGTTTAGACAGGAGGCCAGCTCTATGAAGAGTTCTGGTGGATCTGAACTTCTTCCATTTACAGATGATGGAGGCCACTGTGCTCATTGGGACCTTCAAAGCAGCAGAAATGTTTCTGTTCCCGTCCCCAGATTTGTGCCTCCAGACAATCCTGTCTCTGAGGTCTACAGACAATTCCTTTGACTTCATGCTTGGTTTGTGCTCTGACTGTCAACTGTGGGACCTTATATGTAGACAGGTGTGTGTGACTTTCCAAATCATGTCCAGTCAACTGAATTGACCCCAGGTGGACTCCAATTAAGCTGTAGAAACATCTCAAGGATGATCAGTGGAAACAGGAGGCACCTGAGCTCAATTTTGAGCTTCATGGCAAAGACTGTGAATACTTATATATATATAAATTTGCAAAAAAAAAAAAAAAACTTTTTTCATGTTGACATTATGGGGTGTTGTGTGTATAATTCTGAGGAAAAAAATGAGTTTCATCCATTTTGGAATAAAGCTGTAATATTAAAAATCTGTGAGTGCCCCCTCTAGTGCCAAAGTGAAGTATGTACCTGGGAATCAGGTGACGTTTCATGGTGTTTGTTTTACAGTTCAGGGGCCTCATGCACGAAAACACGTGCACACAAAAATGTTGTGTCCGTCTGGCTCCATGCTAACAGTCAGATGTATCAAAAGTGAAATGTGCGGTGCATCACGCACAAATTCTGGCCGGCGTCCACAAGTTTCTACAGTTATTGTTCCTCTGGCGACACGTAGAGGTGTTACTGGGAACCGTTAATAGTGTGAAAACATGAAGTCATCAGAGTGACGAGGAACATCAGAGACACACTGATGAACATTTAACACACCCACAGGTTTGCAGTTATATGGGTGGAACATGAGCACAGTGATGTGTATAATGGCGCTAACAGTGACTGCGTTAGCGTTGTTAGAGGATCTTGCAAATGGTGCAATCCGACATGAGTGTGTATTCAGGGAACGCAAGGATATATTTGTAAATGACGACAATTGGCTCTTAAACTGATTTAGATTATCAAGGCCACTGTTACTGGAGTTGTGCACAGAACTGCGGTGGTCCAGAGCGCAATACGGCGAGGAGGCAGGGGCTGTCTGTGCCCACACAGGTGCTGACCACGCTGGGCTGACATCAGGGGCATTCCAGCGGGAGCTGGCTGATTGGTCAGGAGTGTTCCAGTCAACCTGGAGCCGAGCCACCAGCTGTGTGGAACACAATCATCCGAATGTCCTGCAGGTGCATCACATTCCAACATTACAGCACAATCTACAGCGAGAGCCAGTTTTCCAAATGTAATCAGGCCTCCCATCCTGGACATCAGCATGGACTCCCAAAAATTTCCTGTAGATTTGTCTTGTCAATTGTGTCGGTAGAATGGCCCAAACAGTGGGTTGCCCCTCTGAATCTGGTCTGCTTGAGGTTTCTTCCTGAAATCATCAGAGGGAGTTTTTCCTTACCACTGTTGCCTGTGTTCTTGCTCTAGGGGTTGGTAAGGTTAGACCTTACTTGTGTGAAGCACCTTAAGGCAGCTTTGTTGTGATTTGGCACTATATAGGGGTGATTCTTTAACTACGGGCACTATTGGCCTTGTAAATGTAATTTCCACCACACCATTGCCTTACAATATAAAGCGCCTTGGGGCAACTGTTTGTTGTGATTTGGCGCTATATACATGTGCTCTGATGTTACTGTTTATCTCCATAGAAACTACCCACATAATCTTTCATACAAACTTTTTAAAGGGACATTATTGTTGTGGTGGAAATTACGGCAATAGTGTGGGACAACTACATTTTGTTTAAAAAATCACAACAGTTGTATGACATTGAATACCCCAATTATGTTTTGATTATTTTACTGAGATTTTATTCAAAGTTATTTTAAAACATTAGAAAAAACGTTTGTTTACTATTCATTTTTATCATTGAAGATCAAAAGTCTGGGTGTGGGACAAGCACAAAACAGCAATATTTGCATATAATGATGCTGAAAAAAGGTGAAAAAGTCATCACAGACTACTAGGACAAATTTCTTCAAACACTTTCATTGTAAAGATAACTATAAAAGTGTGAAATTTCCCCTTTTTTTTTCATAAAATATGACCAAGGGACAAAAAAGTGCCCGTAGTCTAAGAATCACCCATAAATGAAAATAAAATAAAATGATCTGTGCTACTGATTGCACACATGTTGCTATAAAGATGCCATCACATAATGAATCTGCTTTTGTTAATAAGAAAAATTTTCATTCCATCAATGTTCAAATCATATGTGATGTGTAAACGCATTGGAATGGGAACAGGCTAGAGGCTGGCATGAAGCTTGTTGGGTGACTGCTTGGTGGTTAAATAGTTTATTCATGTAATTGTTCTGAATGAAAACCAGCACGGGCACATTTGAGCATGTGCACAATTAAGTATGCTTTTTGTTATTATTTTTTAATGTGTTTTCTTTTCTTTGGTGATGAAACAGGAGCTGCAGATTCTTAACAGGCCCCCGATTGTCTCCCTGTGTTCAGTATTTGTCAATAAATATGTGTGTAAAGTTGTGATGTCACACACTGTCAACTGACTGTCATGCTTTGGTCCTGGACTGGCCCAGAACCTGCTTTTGTTCCCCAGTCTCCATCCATTTCCCTGTCTTGGTTTTTCTGTTTAGGTCTGGGTGTTTATTTTCTGTTTCTTACACTTTAGTCTTGGTTTTATGATTTGTTACACTTCACCCATGTTAAGTTTGGTTCTGGTTGTAGTCTGTTTCTTATTTAGTTATTATGTGTTATCACATTAGGTTTTGAGGATTATCTGTTACACTTCAGCCACTTATTGAGTTCTGTTCTAGTTTAGTCTTCATCCTTTACTTTCTGGTTATTCAGTCACTCTGTGTTGAGCACATTAGTCCTTCAGGTTTTTCTGTACACTCCTGCCACACGTTGAGTTCTCATCTAGTTTAGATCCAGCCTTTAATTTTCTGTTCTGTTTCTTCCTTTTCATTTGGTTATTCTGTTTCTCACATTTGGATTCTAGGTATCATTATTTCCTAATTGTTTAACATTTGTTCTGTCATTGTCACATTCCTCTTTTTACAGCTTTTGTCTGACACGCCCACCTGTCACTCCACTCGTCTCACTCAGCCACGCCTTCTTTCCTGCACCTCATCACGCCCTGATTATCCTCTGCTTTTAAACCCCTTGTCTTCCACAGCTCACTGCTAGTTCGTTGTGCATTCAGCCTCGTTCCAAGCCATCTGTATCCTGTCTTAGTCCGTGTTTTTGCCATTCTCGACTTCTGCTTGTCCTTGACTACGTTTTTGCCTGAGCCTGTTAACCTGCTTCTCCGTGTCTGAACCCAGCCTGTTTTTGACTCTGTTTTTTGCCACCTCTTATGTACCTGTTTGCCCGTGCTGGAACTCTGCTTGTTTACTGACCACGCCTCCGCCTGACGACCATCCGTACCGCCGCCTGTCTGATTGTCTTCCTGTGCACTGACCAAGCATGTTTCTGATTAAACCTTTACTAATCCTCCATTTGAGTAATGAGTCTGCATTGGTGTCCACCTGCCTGCCGTGCCACTTCACCACAGATCCTGACACTGACACAACTCATTTCTTTTAACGTCAGTGTGTGTGCACTGCTCTGAGCTCACAGCGTTTACACACACAGCTGCACTGTTTTCATTTTTGTTTCACACTGTGGTGAGCTGTGTGAGAGAATGGCGACCGAGCCACAGTTTTTTGTGTTTTTGCACGCTGCCTCTACAAGTGTTTTAATTTTTGCACACAACAACACAGAGACAATGACGGATGTCATCAAACACACGACACTGTGAGGGCTTTGGTACGTCTACACATTGAGTGGGATGTACAAATGGAACGTGCTTGGATCCATGTGTACGCACACTTTGATACATCTGAATGTTTTTGTGCTCACACCAGTGTGTGAGTTTTGGCACGTTTCATGGGAAACAGTGGGAAATCTATGCAAGTCTCTGCACATGAGGCTCCTGGCATGTGGTCATTTTACAGTCACAGGAGCAGAATCTCAAGCAAAGAATATTTCTGTACAACATTGAGAGTGTAAATGATTTCTTAAAGCACAGGAGCATGAGTCGGGTTTGAACTGAAACTGCCACCATTTTAATGTTGACAGGACAAAACATCGACATGAGACAATCATATTTCATTTTTCAGGTGTGAAAATTAAGTTAGCAGCGTGTCCACTTCATACAATCTCAAAGAGGTAAGATGGAAACTCAACCAGGAGGAGGCCACAAACCCTGACACACACTGAAGTAACGAGCTCCAACATGAAGCAGCGCACCGTGCATATTTAATTAAAGTAGCCCTTTAACATGCAGAGAAAGCCAGTTTAGTCTCATTAAGTTCTTCAAATGATGCCAAAACCACCAAAGAGCATCATGGACCACCAAAGACCACGAAAAGCCAACCAAAAGGATCCATCAATCCAGGAAACACTAAAAGTGAACCAGGTGATTTCCAAAGAACCTGAAAGGTAGTACTAAAGTTCATTTGCTAGTTCATGAGACAAATTTCTGAAGTTATCTCGAACATCAGTCACAGTGCCGTTTTCTTTGAGTTCTGACACATTTAACTTTGTGTGACATTTATAGACGCTTACAATCCTGAAATATTTCTTCAGCTTTCTGCCCCATGACCACAGTACGGACTTTGATTTTTACTGGGCTCAAATCTGCTGATGGAAGAAGGGCGGTTACATCATCGACAAAAGAGTCCTCAAACGTGAATCAGCAGGACGAGTTCCACTGGTGACCAGTCAGTGTGAAGACCTGCCAACCTACAGCTTGATGAAAAGACAGAGGTCCAATCGAAAATGAATGACTGTAGGGGAACCAGATTCTGCAGCCAGAAAGCTGGTCCATCCCTTCATCCACAAAGGCATCTCCATACTGCTCTTCTGGCCTACGCCGGACATGGCTCCATGGAGAGCGTTGTAACCCTCAGATGCTGTCCAAAACCTCTCTTTACCAAATGATGAGGGTTCTTTGGAGACCTCACAAAAAACTAAAGCATCTCATGAGGTCTTTGATCCACAAAGTGCTCAAAGAAGACCCAGTGCCCCACACTGAGAAGAGTGACTGGAGGTTTTCCAACTGTGCACCTGGCAGGAGATCCTCCAGAAGCCCATACCTTCTCAGCCTGCCAGGAGGAGCTGGAGGATGTGGTGAGCTTCATAAAGCCGTTACTACCACAAGTAGGACCGTGATAAGCAGCAGAACCCATGGATACATAACTGACAAAAGAACGATGAAGTAGTTCAGAAGTGTGTATTACTCAGCCTGTACTGCTCTTCTCAGGTCTACTCTGGTTTGGCTGTAAGATGTGTTTTTATCATGTCCCGTGTTTGACACTGTAAATACCCAGAGAGGGAGGAGCCTACAGAACCTGCAGGCTCTGAAGAGCTGCCCGACTCCACAAGAATCTTTAATTACGTCTTCAGTGTTTTTAAATATTTTTATATTCATGTTATTAGGATCTTTTGTGGTACATAAATCTTTAATAAAACTTATTTCACACGTCAGACACTCCCGGCCAATTGTGACTGAAACAAACACGTCGAGTGAACCACCAGCCTCAGGTCCAGACCCTGATCCAGCTTTGGATCCAGACCCTGATCCAGCTTTGGATCCAGACCCTGATCCAGCTTTGGATCCAGACCCTGATCCAGCCTCAGGTCCAGACCCTGATCCAGCTTTGGATCCAGACCCTGATCCAGCCTCAGGTCCAGACCCTGATCCAGCCTCAGGTCCAGACTCTGATCCACCCTCAGGTCCAGACCCTGATCCAGCTTTGGATCCAGACCCTGATCCAGCTTTGGATCCAGACCCTGATCCAGCCTCGGATCCAGACCCTGATCCAGCCTCAGGTCCAGACCCTGATCCAGCTTTGGATCCAGACCCTGATCCAGCTTTGGATCCAGACCCTGATCCAGCTTTGGATCCAGACCCTGATCCAGCCTCAGGTCCAGACCCTGATCCAGCTTCGGATCCAGACCCTGATCCAGCTTCGGATCCAGACCCTAATCCAGCTTCGGATCCAGACCCTGATCCAGCCTCAGGTCCAGACACTGATCCACACGGTTCTGGACAGAGACGGTGCCATTCCGCTGCTCTCGTTGTTCCTGACCGTTTCTCCAGCTGCACTTTGAGCAGCGAAAAAAACAAAAACAACTATGATCACAACTACGATAAATGGGTTTATTGTTGACATTAAACAACCAATCAGAAATAAACACGTCATTCCAACAGGGTCGGAGTGATTCGGCTCTGATCGGAAACCTTCAGGTCTGCTGATTCTCTTAGCAGACAAATGTTTTTAACGTTAGTTTGATGTTTTATCTGCAATTCTTTATTGTTGATTAAAAACTAAAATCACGATGACATTAATGTGTGAAAGTTCCCTTTAAGATCCAACGTTTCACTTATTGCATCTGTTTTGCATTCACGGTGACGCCGTCATAAAGTGCAAGAAAACAAACAAACAGCACATCATTACCCAGAAACCCTCAGAGACAGACCAGACCTGGACCTAACCTCAAACCGACACACACCATCAGCATCATCGTCTGGAAGACCTGGATACAGCGACTCTCCTCCACAAACAAACAAACAAACAACAAAACATCAATGAAGAAATAAGTGGTTTTGTGTCTTTAGCCCTCGTCGCCGTCACGATAAGAAACAGTCATAAAGCACGACACGTGTCTGTGTCACAGGAGTAACCCTGACAACCAAACCAAAAAAACAAACAAACAAACAAACTCAGCGTGAAGCAGCAGCAGTATTTTCAGAGCGACTCGTGTTTTTCTGTCGCTGTTCAGAGAACGACGCTGCAGTCGCTCAGTTCCTCGTTTCCCACGACCCCAAACAATCCAACGGTTTTTATTTAAACAAAAACAAACCAAAAACTAGCTGAACAGACACACGGAACGCAGGAAGCTAATGTTAGCCTTTTACACGGCACACATTAAAAAACAAAACAAAAACAAATTAACAGCATTTCAGAAAATTACGAACAGAAAAATAAATAAAATGACTTTATGCTAATTTCATCTATGCTTTTGATTAGTAGTTAATGAGATAAACTGAGGGAAAAAAACAGCCAAAGTTATTTGGCTTGTTTGTTATTTTGTAAAAACTGAGAGTTTTGTCTATTTGTGAATTTATTTTCTCTTTATAGGATCGTGTGTTGTTCATTTCTTAACGTGTTTTTGTTCATTAGCGTTTCTTCACTGAATTGGCTCAGTAACAGTTTTGAACATTTTCACGGGTGTTAAAAAGAAAACAGACACTCGGCTCTTCAGCCACATTGTTTAATGCATCAGACCACCGTCTTCCTGCCGCTCCGTGACGACGGGTCGTGAGGCGGGTCAGCGTGTTGCTCGGTGGGCGGGGCGACCGATGTGCAAAAACTGGTGCACTCCTCCGCGATCACTCCGATTTAGCAGAAAAAAGCGTAACAGTCTGTCCATGCTCTCACGGACCTCAAATGGATCCCAACAGTTTTCAGTTTATTGCATGAAAACATTTCCAGTCTTGGTTCGCTCTTCTCGCGCACGCAGAGGAGTTTAAAACCTCAGCTTCGTGTGCACGTGAGCGTGCATGTGAAATGACGTGTGGGTCCATCATATGGCTTGTTTTGCGTAGCGTGATGAGCTGTTAGTGTGTGTGTGTGTGTGTGTGTCTGTAAATGTTCATATATGCAGAGCCAGCTGGCCACCAGGGGGCACCAAATACAATGACCACGTTTTTGGTTCCAGTTGTTTCTGTCTGTATCCGTTGACCGCTTTATTAGCAGGAACACAAAACAAATGTGTTTTTGTCAAAGTTGATCGGTGTTATTCTGAAGACATTTGTTGTTCTGGCTGCAGGTTTTCATGAGTTGAAGTAAATGAACAGAATTCTTCTACGCACACTCAAAGTTTGTTTCTCTCAAACGTTTGCCAAATTTGTTCAAATTGAGCACTTTACCTTCACTGGGGTAACCCACCTAACCTACTCAAACCCTAACCTGACAGACGCTGATTAAACAGCTCAATTATTGCACAGATGTTATATGAGTCTTTCATGAACATATCGGGATTTGTGTGATTTTCGCTGACATGAAAAGGTTGATTTTATCAAATGAACAACGCCTTAAAACACGCCGGCTGTTGGAAATTGTGTAATTATATAATCTGTCCAGCAGAGGACTCTACAATGGCAATGCTGTCAAGCATGCCTGGGACCTCCTTCACCCCTTGGTCACAACTGCTGTCGTTCACGTTCAGTGAGAGTGGGCGCTTTTACAGCAACAACAGACAAGTGGGCGCTATGCCGCCAGCTGGGCGGGGCCAATATAGATGAGAAGTCTATTTTATGCAAATGCTGAGCAATGTGACACAGCGAAGCTGATCCAAGTGAATTCAGTGTGACGTATGCTGGCTGGTTGTTGGTTTTATTTCATCTTTAAAGTGTAAAACATGAAGCCTCAGTTACATTTTGTGTCACGATGGTTTGATGACAAAATGTTTGGAAACACTGACATTTTTCATGTATATATCGGCAGACATATCGGTATCATATAGACCCAAAAAAATCCACATCGTTCGGGTTCTATGTTTCATAATAAAATTTACTCTAAACTCTCTAAAATGTGGCATTTTGTCAAACAACATGATGTCACCGCTGTCATAAAGCGTGAGGGAGCGTTCAGTCAGCGTGCTGACTACAGGAACGTCCGCCACAGCTGATGGACATATTTGTTCTCTTCACGGCCGTAAGACGCCTCAACATCGTTTCTGAAGACTCCGCCCCCACTTTAACCATGACAACCCAGGGCCAACACCTTCAACGTCTTCACCTAATAAAGATTTTGTTTTTTGTTTGTTTGTTTATGGTGACTAGTTCACAGAAGACCAGAGCCGTAATCAAGCTGTTTGTTTAATCAGAATTGGGATCAAGTTCAGGTTCAGCTTCAGGTAGATCAGCGGGATCATCCTCAAGTGCTCACGAACAGATTTGAACAAATCTTTGAACAAAGTCTAAATTTAAGAGTAATGAAACTTCACTCTTATATTACTGTGCTTATATTTTTTGAGTTTAATGTTTAATTTATGGCCTTATTTTATTATTTTACACTCATTAACTTCTGATGTTTTGCATTTTAACTTGTTTTCTGATTTACTTTTTTTTTATCTCATCTTTTATTGAAGCCATTCATTTTTTATGTTGCTTTTGTTGTACTGATGTTATGAAGTACTATAAAACTACAGTAAAAACATGAAAACATTTTAGACACACACACACACACACACACACACACACACACACACACACACACAATGTATTTTCTGGAGTATAAGTTGCACCTTTATTCTGTATGTGAAACTCACTTTTTAAACACAGTATTTCTGTGAGTGTGAGTTTAAGACAAAAACTCAGAATAGCACGTGCACACCACAGTATGTGCTGTTACTCAACATGAGGACAGGGAAATTTCAAAAATAAGTACAATGAACAAACAAATGTGTTGGACAACATAATGTTGTTTGCTGCAGTTTGGACAAAAGAAATGCTTAGATGGGCACAAAGTGCTGATCAGTGGATTTCTGCAGGAAGCCTCAGGCTGTGGTGTGTCCCATAAGGACAATTAAACTCCAAAGACAAGAGAACCGTTGGTTCAGTAGGTCAACTGGGAAGTCGCATTTAAGGATTTATCTTCATATTCATGAAGAACTGAGGTAGGAGGTGCATTTGTAATGTCTGGCCTGTAGTCTTATGTAGGTCCGGGGCAGCCATGTGTCATCAAACGCTGACATCAATGACTCAACTGTGCTTGCCTTCAGCCAACTTCATACCCGTGTTTTCTACAATAGAGACCCTCAACAAAAACCAAAACAAAAATAAAATAAAATCCTCATCTCCAAAGCCATCCCCAACACTGCCAACCCTGCTGTACGGATCTGAGGTCTGGACTAACACTTACAGACCCGCGAGCGATTCCACCAACGCTGCCTGAGAAGTATCTGCCGCATCAGGTGGGAAGACGACCAGACCAACATCAGCAAACTCCAGGGCATCGAGTGACATCATCAAGAACCAGCTTCAGTGGGCGGGTCACGCTGTCAGGACGGACGACTCCCAGCTGAGGGAAGTAAAACGGGCCAGAGAAGGGCATAAGAAACCTGACAACCACCTCCTGAAGGACAACCCCAAGAACTGTTCCATCGACTGGAAGACCGGGAAAGAACAAGTGAGGGACGGAGCCAACCGGTGAGCAACGATCCACACGAGAGAGAAAGACTTTGAAAAAATGCAGACAAACAACAGAGAGGAGAAAGAGGAAGGAGGGAGAGCAAGTTCCTGAGCAGCAGCAGCAGCTTCCTGCAGGAACAGTGAGCGTCAAGGCCGGACCTCTTCAGTCATCTGTCCACCATCCGGATCCACAGCTTGTTCAATGAGCTCACAGGCCATCGTGATCTGAAGTCCTCATCAAACATTCCAGTGGCTTTGATAAAGTGTTCTACAGAATCCATCGTACGCTCAGTGCTGCAACCGGGAATTGAACCACGGTACGGAAATTAAACACACTGACAACGATCACCTGTGATCAAACAAATCCATCAGATCGGAAACCTTCTCCACGCCATCCTCAGTGAACATCAACAGAACCATCAGATCAGATGTCCACGAAGAGCTGAGGGAGAAGAAGACAGAGACACACAGACAGACAGAGAGACAAACAGAGAGACAGAGACACTGAGAGAGAGAGACAGATAGACAGAGACAGACAGACAGACAAACAGAGAGAGAGAGAGAGACAGACAGACAGAGAGACACACAAACAGACAGCTAGACAGAGAGACAAACAGAGAGACAGAGACACACAGACAGAGAGAGAGACAGATAGACAGAGAGACAAACAGAGAGACAGAGACAGACAGATAGACAGAGAGACAAACAGAGACAGAGAGAGACAGACAGATAGACAAACAGAGAGAGAGAGAGACAGAGAGACACAGACAGACAGAGACAGACAGAGAGAGACAGACAGACAGAGAGACACAGACAGAGACACACACAGACAGACAGACAGAGACAGACAGACAGAGAGACACACAGACAGACAGAGAGAGACACACAGACAGACAGAGAGAGACAGACAGACAGAGAGAGACAGAGAGACAAACAGAGAGAGAGACAGAGAGACAAACAGAGAGACAGAGACACACAAACAGAGAGATAGACAGAGAGACAAACAGAGAGACAGACAGACAGACACACAGAGACAGACAGACAGACAGAGACAGACAGAGACACACAGACAGACAGAGAGAGACAGACAGACAGACGGAGAGACATCTCATCATCGCATAAGGGCGTCTGGCTGAGACAAGCTCTTAATAAACCAGACGGAGAATGAAACATGTTGGACAACAAAATGTATCCGATGTTATCAGACACAGGTGGACACAGGTGGAGACAGGTAGACACAAATGGACATGGATTGCTGCCCCAAAGTGCTGCAAGCACCACAATAAAAAGGTGAGTTGATTTGATTTCTTGATAAGTTCTTTTTCGGGATTCTTGTGGACTTTTATTATCAGTGTTTATTCTGTTATTATTAGTGTTTATTTTGTTTACTGCTTTGATTCCTGTGAAAGTCACATGAAAGTTCTTATTATCAATGAACACGTGTTTTTTCTGTATATGAGGTGCAGAAAGTCCCAAACTAGTTAAAAAAACAATGTGACTTAAACTCCAGAAAATACAGACGTTACTTGGTTTTCAAAGAGATTAGAACACACACACACACACACACACACACACACACAATGAATAATTTGCTGGTGGTTCTTTGAAGGCGTGACCTCACACACCCTGTATGTGGCCCTGCATATATGTAGACTGTGTGGAACATGTATGTAAGTGTGGTGTATCTGTATGTTACATCTATGTCTATAAGATGTGGAACATGTGTCATACTATAGTTGGTGTGTGTGTGTGTGTCTGTGTGTGTCATATATGACACGGACACAACACATACACGTCACATGCTCACAAGTAATTTTTGGAAAAAAGTAGATGTCACATGTACCATAAGAAAACATATGTGTTATTGTCATGTGATGTGCGGGACATGTGTGTGTGAGATGTGACGTGTTTCTGTGATGTGTGTGTGAGACGTGTAGTGACGTGTGTGTGAAATGACGTGTGTGTAACGTGACGTGTGTATGATGTGTGACGTGTGTGTGACGTGATGTGTGTATGACGTGTGAGTGACGTGATGTGTGTATGACGTGTGACATGTGTGACATGTGACGTGATGTGTGTGACGTGAAGTATGTGAGACGTGTAGTGACGTGTGTGACATGACGTGTGTATGATGTGTGACGTGTGTGTGACGTGATGTGATATGTGTGTGATGTGTTCACATGCAACGTGATGTGTGTGACGTGAAGTATGTGTGACATGTGACATGATGTGTGTGTGACATGATGTGTGTCTGACATGTGATGTGATATGTGTGTGAGACGTGTTTGACATGTGACGCGTGTGTGTGTGTGAGACGTGTGTGTGACATGTGACGTATGTGTGACGTGTGACGTGTTTGACATGTGACGTGTGTGTGTGACGTGTTTGACATGTGACGTGTGTGTGACGTGTGTGACATGTTTGACATGTGATGTGTAGCGTGTGACGTGTGTGTGACGTGTGTGTGACATGTTTGACATGTGACGTGTGTGTGACGTGTTTGACATGTGACGTGTGTGTGACGTGTTTGACATGTGACGTGTGCGTGATGTGTGACGTGTGTGTGTGACGTGTTTGACATGTGACGTGTGTGATGTGTGTGTGTGTGACGTGTTTGACATGTCACGTGTGTGACATGTGAGACATGTGACGTGTGATGTGTGGCATGTGATGTGTGTGTGTGTGTGTGTGTGTGTGACGTGCGTCCTCTCAGCTGCTGTTCTTGTTCATGAGCTTGGCCAACATCTGCTGCAGCTGGGTCCGTGAGACGTTCAGCACAGAGTGTCTGGTCCTTGGGCTGCCCGGTGTCGGCAGCGTGCCGGTGTGCCGCCGCCGGAGCGAGGCGGAGGCCACGGCGACGTGGGCGGGGCTGCTCTCCGCTGAGCGGCTTCTCTGGATGAAACTGCTCCCTCCGTGGGGGTATTGCTCCGTCTCCAGCGTGGACGAGGAGAAGACGTAGGAGGCCAGCCTCCTCAGCTGATTGGGACGTGGTTGGTGTCTGTCTTCCTCCAGCTGCAAACAGACCAATCAGAGGACAGAAGAGGGGTGGGGTTAATGAAGACAAACAGACTCTATGACAACACAGAGGTTTTTCTACAGCTGCAGCCCGTGGAGCTTCCTGTCCTCATCTCACACCCCTCTGGGACTGACTCGGACTTTAGACGGGAGACAGCTGATTGGTGCTCACTCCTGTCTAAAGCCTGCAGCTGACTGGTCCAAGCTGTGAGGGGAGGAGCTTGGGAAGGGAAGCTGAGGGACTGCTGAGGTAAATCTAACTCTTACTCATCTACTTTAGACAGTTTTCACGTGACGTCACAGTCCCACTGTCTCGAACGCCGCCGCCCGTTTGTGAGTCTCAGATCCATCCAATGAGCAGGAAGTGGGAGGAGCATGTGTCAGTGTGTGACTGAGCAGAATCACTCCACAGACTAAACTGAGCTTGTGACCTTTGACCTGCTGAACCCAGCAGACATGAGTCAACGTTTTTCCATTTTTGCAAAACTGCAAAACAACAACAAACTGTTAAACAACAGTTTGTTTTTAATTCAGTGAGAAAAACAGGAGCCTGATGAAGCTTAAAGTTCCCTTTGAGCGCCAGAATTTAAGCTGAAACGCTGATCTGACGGTAACCCATGGCAACGACAGGACGCTAATGAGTAACCAGGTTCATGACACACATATCACACATTTCTAACTGCTCCCATTAGGGGGCGCCACAGAAGGTCATCTGTCTCACCAACCACCTGCATGTCCTCCCTCAGCACATCCATAAACCTCCTCTTTGTCCTCTGTCTTCTCCTCCTGCCTGGTGGCTCCATCCTCAGCATCCTTCTCCCTATATACCCTGGGTCCCTCCTCTGCACATGTCCAAACCATCTCAGTCTGTGCTCTCTGACTTTGTCTCCAAACCGTCCCACCAGAGCTGTCCCTCTGATATATTAATTCCTAATCTTGTCCATTCTCGTCACTCCCAAAGAGAATCCCAACATCTTCAGCCCTGCCTCCTGTCTTTTTGTTAGCGCCATCGTCTCTAAGCCGTTCAAGGTAGTTTATAAGCACATAAAAGCTATGACTGTACATCTGTTTATAAATTCTTTTAAACAAATATCTAACATCACAGTAAATTCATACATTAGAACAATAACTAGTGTGTCGTCAGTGGGGATCCATGGGCCCTAGATTGGGTCTTGTTTATAAAATAGGTAGCTGACATTTTCAAGAGTGGTAACAAATTGTGCCACGTTGTTAACTTACTGTCTTAACGTATTTATAAATTGTTTTGGTTCTTGTTATCATATACACGCAATTATTATTCTTATTGTTACTATTTTATTTTTATTTCTACGAGGTCTCTTAGATAATAAACCGACCCTTTTATTTTTTTTTTAACTATATGGATTTGAATGACGTGCGATTACACCAATCATGCTTGGACCCTCGTGCGCATGCATGAGTTTTTTCACGCGTGTCGGTGACGTCATTTCCCTGTGGGCAGGCCTTGAGTGAGATGTGGTCCCGCCCTCTCGGCTGAATTCCTTTGTTTCACACGCTGCTCGAGATGGCGCGCGTTGCTTTATCAAAATTTTTCTGGACCTGTGAGGAATATCCGAGTGGACACTATTCGAGAAATTAAGCTGGTTTTCGGTGAAACGTTTAACGGCTGATGAGAGATTCTGGGGTGTTTCTGTCACTGTAAGGACTTCCCACGGAGCGGGACGTCCTGCAGTGCTTCCAGGCGCCATCGTCGGCCTGTTTCGACCTGAAAACATCCTAATTTAAGGCTTAATTCACCCAGGACGTTGTGAGAGAACAGAGAAGATTCAGAAGAGGCCAGCATGAGGACTTTATGCGGACATTCCACTGTTTAAGGACATTTTGTAATGAAACTGTCACTCTGCATTTAATCATTAGTGATTGATCTCTGTCTGCTCCCCTCCACAGCATGTCTTTTTCCTGGTTCTCTCCCTCAGCCCCAACCAGTCCCAGCAGAAGACTGCCCCTCCCTGAGCCTGGTTCTGCTGGAGGTTTCTTCCTGTTAAAAGGGGAGTTTTTCCTTCCCACTGTCGCCAAGTGCTTGCTCACAGGGGGTCGTTTTGACCGTTGGGGTTTTTCTGTAATTATTGTATGGCCTTGCTTACAATATAAAGTGCCTTGGGGCAACTGTTTGTTGTGATTTGGCGCTATATAAATAAAATTGATTGATTGATTGAAAGACGTGCGCGCAAATTCGCCGAGTCGTTTCTGTGACGACTCGGCGAATCTGTGCGCGCCGCGACAGGAAAAACACCTCCGTGTTGAAAACCATTTGTAAAATTCAGGCGGCTTTTGATGGCTTTCAACAAGTGAGTATCTGAGAAATTGTTTAACAGCTTGGGCATGTTCCAACTTGCCCGTTAAGGTTTCCAACGGAGGTGTTTTTCCTGTCGCGACCCCCCGCGGTCGGGTCCGGCCCGACATGCGACTCTGCCCGCACGTTCTTTCATTACAAAATGTCCGTTAACAATGGAATGTCTGAATAAACTCCTCATGCCGACTTCTTCTGAAAGTTCTCTGTTCTCTGACGACTTAGTGGGTCAACAGAGCCTGAAATGTGGAAGTTTTCAACTTGAAACGACAAGACGCTGCTGCCTCGAAGCGCAGATCGCCGTCAGGCACCATGGGCCGTCCTTACGGCGACACTACCAGACCAAAATCTCTCATCAGCCGTTAAAATTTTTACCGAAAACCAGCTGAATTTATCGAATGGTGTCCACTCAGTTGTGCCTTACAGTTTTGAAAAAATTTTGATCAAACAAAGCAGCAGTCTCTGAGCCATTACTAATCAATGAAAAAAATCGACGAGAGGGTGGGCCACTCCTCACTCAAAGACTGCCCACAGGAGAATGACTTAACCGACAGGTGTGAAAAAACTCTCACATGCCCACGAGAGTTCAAGCATGTCTGATGTAATCACACGTGATTCAAATCCATATGGTTTTTGAAAAAAATAATAAGGTCGGATACTTTTCTAATAGACCTCGTATTTTGTCATTTGATTTATAAATGAATCACAATGGAAATAAGTGTTTTCACTTTCTCATGTCATCCATGCATTTTTTATGTATTTACGTATTTTACATATTTGAGAACCATCCCTGGTTCTCAAGACCAGGCACCTAAGTGGCTCTACTCTACTCTTTTCTACTCTTCTATTTTACTCTTCCTGGCATAGTTTCACCTTAGAAATGGAATATAATATATAAGATATACCTTACTGAATTTTCATGTACTCGCACATTTAATATAAAGATAATTTACTGCCCCCTGCTGGAATGGTATTGGAGTCCAGAATGTAGTTAGCAACACCTGTTGTTCAGTGTTAGTCCAGTAAATCTATAAGAAAACAGGGGGTCAACCCACCACTAACTGCAACAGAATTTATTTCTTCACTAGAATAACACACTAAATATCCCCTAAAATCGCAGTAGTGTAAGAAAACCTAATTCACTGGAATCTGAGCATATGTACAGGGACAAAACTGATGCGTATGCTCCATACATACCCCGTCTCCTCAGTACAGTTAAGCCATAAATGTAAGAATAACTGACAAAGAATTGATCTTGTCATGCATTTGGATAATTTACTAAGGGATAAAAGACCAAATTAAAATGTAATTCAGGTTTTCATGACATTTTACTATATATATTGTGATGATAAATCTATTTCCTTGTATACTTTCTAAATACATTTGCAGATGTATAGGGTTGAACTTGTGCAACATATATGAACCCTTCCAGTGGCATGTTTGCACTTGATGAATAATAATGAAGCCTCAACGTGTGGTATTTCATAAACAGACCTATTTAAGAAAGCCACAAAGAGTAGACCTACCAGTGAATATGCTTGCTTTTTTAATGCCATAGAATCCATATTAACTATTCCCTTCCTTACTTGTTGTCAAGTAAAGTTTGAAGAGACTTGGGAAGGAAAGAGGTTGTTTGATCCGAGGAATCCATTTCTTTGCATTCACGACAACTATCTGTCTCATGAACAACTGACCATACGTCATTCTTGATTAACTTTGCAGCTGTTTCTACTATTCTCTTCTTCTTAAGATCAGGGCATGATTGTTTTGCTGATGCACAGAAATCATGCAGACCTGTTGTGGCAGTACTCATATTTCAGTAACCACATTTTTCTTGCCGTTGATTTCAGTGATGATTATCTCATTTCCAAAGTGTTTCTGTGTCTGTTGTTTCATGTGAGTAAAGCCATACGCTGTAGCATCTGTTCCAGTCAGGCAGCTCTCCACTGACTGTGATCTGCTCCTCATCACCTTGTTGCAGATATTCTATGACCTTTGCAAAAGCCTCTGCTCGTACTGCATCTTGTGGTCGACCAAGATGAAAAGGTTTGGTATTTGCATCATCGGGGTATATTTTTTAGGGATCTGCTTCGTTCTAAACAGCATCTGCTGCAGGTAAGTCAGAGACGAGCTCCAGCCGTGACTTCACCTGAAGACTCCCGTCATCCTATCTGTCCTTACATGCAGCTAAGGCTGCAGTTTTGAAGTCACTTGTCCTGACAGGTGTGAGGATGAAATCCTTATTGCCATCACAAATATCTCCTGTTCCACACGAAAAGACAGTTTCTCTTCTAGTCAAATGTTTTTTCAGCAGAGCTCAGTCTGTGTGTCCTCAGAAGCTGCATTTCCTCTTTTGCAGTTATGAGCCTCAATTCCAGTGTCACTGACTGAACGGTCCCCCTAAAAATCAGTCCGCCCTGCCTTCACTGTGCATGTCATTTGGGACCACAGCAGAACGTCTGAGTCTGACTCCCTGAGTCTGACTCTCTGCACCCAAAGCAATCAAAGGGAATAATGTGATTATTAACCATCAGATGACAAAGTAAAACCTCTTAAATCATTCTAAAGTCAGTTTGAAGCAGAAACGAGGTGATAATTACCTAATTTCGGTACTGATGCACTGAAATGACGCAGGTGCAGCAGCACATCAGACATCTGCTGCTGCGATCAGTCCGCTGTCTTTTACAATGAAATAATGCTGAATTTATGTGGAAATGATTATTGTAGAAAAGCTTCAGATATCTGTGGCTGAGACAGATGATGACTGGAGGCAGCTTGAAGCAGAAATGAGGTGATAATCAGTGAATCACTGCTGACGCTCAGACATGATGATGCTGACGCTCTGATATGATGATGCTGACTCTCAGACATGATGATACTGACTCTCAGACATGATGATGCTGACTCTCAGACATGATGATGCTGACGCTCTGACATAAAGATACTGACGCTCTGAAATGTTGATGCTGACGGTCAGGCATGATGATATTGACGCTCTGACATAATGATGCTGATGCTCTGACATGATGATGCTGAAGCTCTGAAATGTTGACGCTGACGGTCAGGCATGATGATGCTGACGCTCTGACATGATGATGCTGACGCTCTGACATGATGACGCTGACGCTCTGAAATGTTGACGCTGACGCTCTGAAATGTTGACGCTGTCGCTCTGACATAATGACGCTGTCGCTCTGACGTGATGACGCTGTCGCTCTGACGTGATGACGCTGACGCTCTGACGTGATGACGCTGACGCTCTGACGTGATGACGCTCTGATGTGATGACACTGACGCTCTGACGTGATGATGCTGACTCTCTGAAATGATGATGCTGACGCTGTGACATAATGATGACGCTCTGAAATGATGATGCTGACGCTCAGGCATGATGATGCTGACGCTCTGACATGATGATGCTGACGCTGTGCCATGATGATGCTGACGCTGTGACATGATGATGCTGACGCTGTGACATGATGATGCTGACGCTGTGACATGATGATGCTGACGCTGTGCCATAATGATGCTGACGCTGTGCCATAATGATGCTGATGCTGTGACATGATGATGCTGACGCTGTGCCATAATGATGCTGACGCTGTGCCATGATGATGCTGATGCTGTGACATGATGATGCTGACGCTGTGACATGATGATGCTGACGCTGTGCCATGATGATGCTGATGCTGTGACATGATGATGCTGACGCTGTGACATGATGATGCTGACGCTCTGACATGATGATGCTGACGCTGTGCCATAATGATGCTGACGCTGTGCCATGATGATGCTGATGCTGTGACATGATGATGCTGACGCTGTGACATGATGATGCTGACGCTCTGACATAATGACGCTGACGCTCTGACATAATGACGCTGACGCTCTGAAATGATGACTTTGACGCTCTGACATGATGACGCTGACGCTCTGACATGATGATGCTGACGCTCTGACATGATGATGCTGACGCTCTGAAATGATGACGCTGACGCTCTGAAATGATGACGCTGACGCTCTGACATGATGATGCTGACGCTCTGACATGATGATGCTGACGCTCTGAAATGATGACGCTGACGCTCTGAAATGATGACGCTGACGCTCAGACATGATGATGCTGACGCTCAGACATAATGATGCTGACGCTCAGACATGATGATGCTGACGCTCTGACATGATGATACTGACACTCAGACATGATGATACTGATGCTCTGACATGATGATGCTGATGCTCAGACATGACGCATGCGCAGTGAAGGCAGGGGGGACCCATTTTTAGGGGGATCATTCGGTCTGCGACACCGGACTGCCTACAGTGTTCTGTGCGACATTCAACGTGCACATTTTGTCCAGGCACTGTTACTGTCACTATGCCTCTTCTCTCACTGTCTCTCTGAATGCTTTCACATCCTTTTGTTGTAAGTTTTGCACAAGCTTGACTTTCTAACACAGATTTATTGCCGATTGGGCGCTGGAGCTCCTCCATCTTTATTCAATCTGAAACAAAAAGACCATCACACCTCCACCACACATATGCAAAACATTATTATTTAAGTGGATGGATGGGGGCACTGACGTGGCCGCGGGCCTGGCCGGTGGACTCCGAATGTGGCCGCGGGCTGTAGCAAGCGGTACGGCCGTCTGCATAAACACCGACCGTCTGCTCTGCTGCTCGCTGGCTCGCTCACTGCCGTTCACTTTAGCTGTGTGCTAACGCGGCGTTTCTGTGTTCTGTGTGTCGATTCTGAACTGGAGTGGGTTAGCTGAGCCAGAGAGAATTACAAAATCATAACAATTTAGAGGCCATTTTAAAATGTGTTAACTGAGGCCCAAGCTTAGATATTGCACTGTGTTACTTGGCCCCAAAAATGTCACTTTACACAGCACAATTGTCCCTCTAGATGTCCTTATTGCAGAGAAATGGAAAAAGTGATCATTTAAGCAGCCATTTAATTAATATTATGTTAATCAGAGCTCCAATTTAGAGGTTTGAAAATGGTTGTACTGTATTTCCTTGCCCCCAAAATGTCATTTTAGATCCCAAGATTGTCATTCTAAGTGTACTAGGGGCAAAGTTATAGCATTTTTTTTTTATTGTTATGGCGGCTATTTTTTATATATGCAACTTTAGCACTGCCCCCCACCACTTGGATTTTAGGGGACTTTCAGTCTGACCATTCTGCACTCATGGTGACAAAAATCAATTCTGTTGCAATCAGGGTGGGTCATTTCATATTTTTACTGGACTATGTTGTTAGCTAATATTCTAATATAATATAGCTTCACCAAAATCATTTGTCCTATCAACTTTCCATTTTCGCAGCGTTCATCCTCGACTCAAAATACATGAACATGCCAAAGGGCAAATGTCAGCTCTCCCCGGTTTTTGTGTGATCAAAGCCAAACACACGCACACAGGCACACACAGAGGCCACTTGGCTATTATAATACAGATTATATATAATAAATAACTTATACAAGTCTCCCCCTCTAGCTACCACCTTATCGTGGTGGGGGAATTTGCGTACCCAGATGATCCTAGGAGCTATGTTGTCGGGGGCTTTGTGCTCCCTGTAGGGTCTGCCAAGGCAAACAGGTCCTAGGTGATGGGTCAGACTAAGGGCAGTTCAGAACCTCCATGACCAGTAAAAAATCAAGGACCGAGACGTCGCCCGGTATGGTAGAGCCAGGGCCCCACCCTGGAGCCAGGCTTGGGGTTTGCGCGCGAGCGCCTGGTGGTCGGGCCTTAGCCCATGGGGCCCGGCCAGGCTCAGCCCGAAAGAGCGACGTGGGCCTGCCCTCCTGTGGGTTCACCACCTGCAGAGGGGGCCATGGGGGTCGGGTGCAGAGAGGATTGGGTGGCGGTTGAGGGCGGGTGGCCCGGCGGCCCGGTCCATGCTCACAGCCCCTGGCTGTTGGGACGTAGAATGTCACCTCGCTAGGGGGGAAGGAGCCTGAGCTTGTGCGGGAGGTTGAGAGATACCGACTAGAGATAGTCGGGCTCATCTCCACGTACAGCTTGGGCTCTGGTACCCAACTCCTGGAGAGGGGTTGGACGCTTCATTTTTTTGGGGTTGCCCACGGGGAGAGGCAGAGAGCTGGGGTCGCATTGCTTGTTGCTCCCCAGCTCAGTCGCCATGTGTTGGAGTTCACTCCGGTGAACGAGAGGGTCGCATCGCATCCCTACGCCTTCGGGTCGGGGACAGGTCTCTCACCGTTGTCTCGGCCTATGGGCCGAGCAGCAGGGCAGAGTACCCGACCTTCTTGGAGTCCCTGGGAGGGGTACTAGATAGCGCTCCGATTGGGGACTCCATTGTTCTCCTGGGGGATTTCAACGCCCACGTGGGCAGCGACAGTGATACCTGGAGGGGGGTGATCGGGAAGCACGGCCTCCCCGATCTGAACCCAAGTGGTGTTCAGTTGTTGGACTTCTGTGCTAGTCACAGTCTGTCCATCACGAACACCATGTTCGAGCACAAGGGTGTCCATAAGTGCACGTGGCACCAGGACACCCTGAGTCGGAGGTCGATGATCGACTTTGTAGTCGTATCATCTGACCTTCGGCCACGTGTCTCGGACACTCGAGTGAAGAGAGGGGCAGCGCTGTCAACCGATCACCACCTGGTGGTGAGTTGGATCTGCTGGGAGGGGAGGAAGCCGGTCAGACCTGGCAGGCCAAAACGTATCGTGAGGGGCTGCTGGGAACCCTCTGTCAGCGAGGTCTTCAACTCCCACCTCCGAAAGAGCTTCTCCCAGATCCCGGGGGAGGTTGGAGACATGGAGTCCGAGTGGATCATGTTCTCCACCTCCATTGTCGATGCCTGGTGCCTGTCTCGGCGGCAATCCCCGAACCCGGTGGTGGACACTGGAAGTAAGGGATGCCGTCAAGCAGAAGAAGGAGTCCTACTTATCTTTGTTGGTAGGTGGGACCCCAGAGGCAGCTGATAGGTACCGGCAGGCCAAGCATGCCACAGCCCGTGCAGTCGCAGAAGCAAAAACTCTGGTCTGGGAGGAGTTCGGGGAGGCTATGGAGGAGGACTATCGGTCGGCCTCAAAGAGATTCTGACAAACCATCCAACGCCTCAGGAGGCGGAAGCAGCTCTCCACCGGCACTGTTTACGGTGCAGGTGGGGAGCTGTTGACCCTGACTGGGGATGTTGTCGGGCGGTGGAAGGAGTACTTCGAGGACCTCCTCAATCCCATCGTCACGTCTTCCGAAGAGGAAGCAGAGACTGAGGACTCAGAGGCGGACTCATCCATTACCCAGGCCGAAGTCACCGAGGTGGTTAGAAAGCTCCTCGGTGGCAAGGCTCCTGGGGTGGATGAAATCCGTCCTTAGTACCTTAAGTCTCTGGATGTTGTGGGACTGTCTTGGCTGACATGCCTCTGCAACATTGCGTGGCGATCGGGGACAGTGCCTCTGGATTGGCAGTCCAGGGTGGTGGTCCCTCTGTTTAAGAAGGGGGACCAAAGGGTGTGTTCCCACTATAGGGGGATCACACTCCTCAGCCTCCCCGGTAAGGTCTATTCCAGAGTACTGGAGAGGAGAATTCGACCGATGGTCGAACCTCGGATTCAGGAGGAGCAGTGTGGTTTTCGTCCTGGTCGCGGCACACTGGACCAGCTCTACACGCTCCATCGGGTGCTCGAGGGTTCATGGGAGTTCGCCCAACCAGTCCACATGTGCTTTGTGGATCTGGAGAAGGCGTTCGACCGTGTCACTCGGGGCACCCTGTGGGGAGTGCTCCGGGAGTACGGGGTCCTTTGCTAAGGGCTATCCGGTCCCTATACGACGGCAGCAGGAGCTTGGTTCGCATTGCCGGTAGTAAGTCAAACCTGTTTCCAGTGCACATTGGCCTCCGCTAGGGCTGCCCTTTGTCACCGGTTCTGTTCATTATTTTTATGGACAGAATTTCTATGCGCAGCCAGGGTGTAGAGGGGGTCTGGTTTGGGAACCACAGAATCTTGTCTCTGCTGTTTGCGGACGATGTGGTTCTGTTGGCTTCGTCAAATCAGGACCTTCAGCGTGCACTGGGGCGGTTTGCGGCAGAGTGTGAAGTGTCCGGGATGAAAATCAGCACCTCCAAATCCGAGGCCATGGTTCTCGACCGGAAAAAGGTGCTTTGCCCTCTTCAGGTCGGTGGAGTGTCCTTGCCTCAAGTGGAGGAGTTTAAGTATCTCGGGGTCTTGAGGGACGGATGGAGTGTGAGATCGATAGAGGGATCAGTGCAGCACCTGCAGTGATGCGGTCGCTGTATCGGACCGTTGTGGTGAAGAGAGAGCTGAGTAGGGGGGCAAAGCTCTCGATTTACCGATCGATCTATGTTCCGATCCTCACCTATGGTCATGAGATTTGGCTCATGACCGAAAGAACAAGATCGCGAGTACAAGCGGCCGAGATGAGTTTCCTCCACAGGGTGGCTGGGCGCTCCCTTAGAGATAGGTTGAGGAGCTCGGTCACTCGGGAGGAGCTCGGAGTCGAGCCGCTGCTCCTCCACGTCGAAAGGAGTCAGTTGAGGTGGCTCGGGCATCTTTTCCGGATGCCCCCTGGACGCCTCGCTGGAGAGGTGTTCCGGGCACGTCCCATTGGGAGGAGGCCCCGGGGAAGACCCAGGACACGTTGGAGGGACTACATCTCTCGGCTGGCTTGGGAACGCCTTGGGGTTCCCCCGGAGGACCTGGGGGAGGTGAGTGTGGATCGGGAGGTCTGGGCGGCTTTGCTTGAGCTGCTGCCCCCGCGACCCGACTCCAGATAAAGTGGAAGAAAATGGATGGATGGATGGATGGATGGACTTATACATGAGAAGTGAACTTAGTGTAATTCTGGGTGTAATAATACACAGTGAAATGTAAAGTGGAATAATGTGGAAATGTATCTCTCGTTTGTACTAATCATGATCTTTGTCTTTTGTATTGAGGGATCATTTCATTCTTGTGCAGCTTCATGTTTGGTTTTATAACTGCGTCTAACCAATAATGACAGTAATCTGACTGAAATGTCCCTCTGGCAGGAAGACAACAGTCTGCAGCTCTCAGTCCGTGGAAATAAACGGACTGACATCAGATTCAAATGACTCACCTGCATTGTCAAAATTATCTAAATATTGGTCCATGATTCAGCTCTTTGTTGGTAGACAACAAGAAGGAATCACCAGTAAAGGTTGGACATGCATGGACACAGTGCAGAGCTGCAGCGCCACCACACGGGAACGTGGAGGGAAGCGGCTGGCTTTAAAATCAGGGCCCAATCTCAATTCTCTTTTGTACCCCTTCCCCTTGGTCCTACCCCTTTAAAACAAGGGGTAAGGTGCAGGGCCTTGAGCCCTATGAATTGAGACACCCCTTCACATTAAGGGGGAAAAAAACCTCTGCCGTCTCATGAGTTTGACGTCTTCATGTTGTGTCACTTAAAGTGCTGTCTTCACTGCTTGTCAACATGGCGACCGAAGCTCAGCGCGTTGCAGTAGCCTGTTTGCTCTTCTTATTTTCTCACCTTTGTGTGTCAATGTGAAGAAATAGAAGGAGACGCAGATTTCATCATGTGTTCATCAAGAGTTTTGTGGTATGTATTCAGTGCTGTCTCTTGTTCAAGAGTGGCTTGACACAAGGAGTGCGACAGCTGAAAGCCGTGTCTTGCACACGTCTGTGCGTGGTGGTTCTTGAAGCACTGACTCCAGCTGCAGTCCTTTCTGTGAATCTCCCCCACAGGGGGAAGGGGAAGGAAGGGCCGAGGGGAAGATCTCAGATTCAGCCCAAAGGTTTAACGTTTTTCTTTATGTTTACTGAGGTCAATGTGCTCACGTGTTCCTCCGTGAAGAAACTCTGTACGCTTTTTACTGTGGTGTGTTTAGCTTAGCCCATAGCCTGACCGTTCAACCTAAAACCTGGACTGATAAATGTGGGTTTTGTCTCGAGTGACAATGTGCTCATCGTGCAGACTCGGTGCGCTACAGCTGAATGCTGTGATAATTAAAGCACTTTTTTCATGCAGCTCCCATTTTTAAAGAATAAGAAGATTCCTTGTACTTCCTGTCCAGTCCATAATCCCACTGGTGCCGGTGCTTAAACCTGGATTACGTAGCCTGAAGGAGCTAACGATAGAGATGACAACAGTCCACCACAGGGTACTTCCCCAGCCAAGGCCGGTACCCATTTCCAACTGTGTGGACTCAGACCATGAAGTGGTTTATCCAAGGGTACAGACAAGGAATGTGACCAAGAACTCGACCCAGGTCTGCACCGGTACCCTGGGTGTATAATGATTAGAAAAGTCAGTGTCTGACCTCCTCGTCATCATCATTTCTGTGCATATATAACTATAACTATAAACATGAATGCTGATTGGTTACAAGCATTCTCAGGTGATAGGTGTTTGTCTAATGGGGAGAGGGGGGCGTGGCCTAAAGTGTTCAACACCCTACATCGAGGTGTGCATAATTATCAGGCAGTTGCTTTACCTCAAATGGACTGCATTTATATAGCGCTTTGCAAAAATGCCTCACGTTCACCCCAATGTAAGGTTGCTGCCATACAAAGTGCTCACTACACACCAGGAACAACTAGGAGATTAAGGACCTTGCCCAAGGGCCCTTAGTGATTTTCTGGTCAGGCTGGGATTTGAACTGAGGATCCTCTGGTCTCAAGCCCAATGCTTAACCACTAGGCCATCACCTCCCACACCTCAGACAAAATGGGCTAAAAAGGAGATTTTGACAGAGACTGAAGAGTCAAAAAGTGTAAAATGTCTTTTGGAGGGATGCAGCATTCGTGAAACAGCTATGAAGGTGTGAATATTTTGTTGCAAACAGTCAACAGGGTCGCAAGAGACCTGGAGAAGAAAAGACCAACTGACAGCAGAAGAACTAAACATGATGCTACCAGGAACTTGGCAACATATTCCCAAACTACAACCTACCCGGAGTATCCAGAAGTCCAAAGTGTTCAGTGCTCAGAGACACAGTTAAGGTAAGGTAGACTGGTAACACAACCACCAGTGAACAAGACCCATGAGCTAAAACGTCAAGACTGGGCCAAGAAATATCTGAAGACAGATTTTTTAAAGGTTTTATGGACAGAAGAAATGAGAGTGACTCTTGATTGACCTGTGGCTCTTGATGGACCAGACAGACGGACCCGTGGCTCTTGATGGACCAGACGGATGGACCTGTGGATCTTGATGGACCAGACAGATGGACCTGTGGATTTTGATGGACCAGACAGATGGACCTGTGGATCTTGATGGACCAGACAAATAGATCAGGAGTTCTTGATGGAGCAGATGGATGGACCCAAGGCTCTTGGTGGACCACATGGATAGACCCATGGCTCTTGATGGGCCTGTTGGATGGACCTGTGGCTCTTAATGGACCACACAGATGGACCCATGGCTCTTGATGGGCCTGATGGAATGGTATGCGGCATTTGATGGACCAGACAGTTAAACCCATGGATCTGGAGGAGAAAGAAGGATGAATCTGTGGATTTTGATGAACCAGATGGATAGACTCATGGCTGGATCACTAAAGAACTCACAGCACCACTTTGAGTCAGAGGCCACCCAGGTGGAGGAGGGGTACTGGTATGGGTTAATATTAGTAAGGAGGAATTGGTTGGACCTTTTCGAGTTGAAGATAGACTTAAAATCAAGTCACAAACCTACTGCTGGTTTTAAAAGATACTTTCATCAAGCAGTTGTCCAGGAAAAAGTAAAAAAGTTCCCAATTTTTATGCAGGACAGAACGTTCCATCACATGCATCCAAGTCCTCTACTGCTGAATGAGGCATTCAAAGATCTGACAGATGATAGAATAAGGACATGGTACCCTTCCCCACCTGACATAAACCCTACTGAGAACTTGTAGGTCCTTCTTAAACGCGAGATTTAGAGTCAGGGGAGACGATGACCCTCTTTGAACAGCATTTTGGACTCTGTGGTTGCTGTTGCAACAAAAACTGACCATCAACAGATGAAGAAACTGACAGACTCCACGGATGGAAGGATCACTGCAGTTACTGAGAAGAATGGCGACGTTATCTGTCACCGAATATGTCTGAAATGTCACGGAACCAGCTCCCCGTTGACCCGTGGATATAGAAAATGAATGAGTGAATGAATACACGTTGCCTAATAACAATGTTGGTCTTCCTACCTGTGCTACGGTTCACTGTGTCTAACGGACCTGTCCTGCACTGACTGGATAATGTGCGCTGAGCTGTTGCTCCCTCAGTGTCTCACTGACAAGTCGACTGATTAGAGATGTTCCAGATCTGCTATACTTGACTTGAGTCATTAAGAAATGAGGATGAAGATAATTTGACAAATCAGACTCGTGAGGGAAGCCACCAAGACTCCCACAACGCTCTGAAAGCTTTACGGGCTTCAGCTTGTGTGTCCGTATCTTTTTTTGAACAAAGTCTTCCTGTGTTGTGCGCTAACGTGTCTCTGTGACCGGTGCAGTCTCTCCAGTCACAGACACTGAAGCCTGGAACTCCTTCAAAGCTGCCGGTGGCTTCCCTCACTAATGTGCATTTAGATGACATGTCTTTCCAGGATGACACTCGTGGCGGCAGTTCGGTCAGTGGTTACGTGGGTGTGATGACATCAGTGAAAACCATCAACAGTCAATGTTAGCTGTGTGACTAGCACCCCCTAGCTGTAAGAGATGGCGTTACAAAGCAGCAGTTGAAAGAACAGGAATAACTGAGTGTGAGCCCGACTGAGCTTCAGACTTCTGCAGGAAAAATTAGCATTAGAGATGCAAATAGAAAAGCAGAAACACAAAGAAAAGGTGGAGTCATCAAGCAGACAAACAGACACACGACAAAGAAAGAAAAAAGGAGGAAAGATGGATGAACGAAAGGCAAAAGAGACTGGAAGAGAAACGGAGTGAGGAAACAGAGGAAAAAGACTTTCCTAAACTGTGCTTACCCCGAAACACCACTTTATCTCTTCTTCTGCCGTCCCACTGGCACCCGCGCTCTTTTCTGTGTCCTCGGGTGACTCACACGTGACATACTGTGTACTTTTAAAGCGATAGGTTGGGGGTAAAGGCATCAGCAGTTATGTGGAAGGTGGAAAAAAGGAAAAAAAACAAAACAAAAAAACAACAAATGGCAGTCCTGGGCGATCGGCGGCAGCCAGCTCGCTCTAAGCGCCGACGGCCAGAACCAAAATAAAGACGTGAGGCGTTTGAGTTCATGCGTCAGCAGTGAGATATTACAGTGCACTTATGGAAAAGTACCAAAGGATTCCTGCAAACAGGAAGCACAAACCTGACAAAATAAGGCACAAAATTTAAAAGATTCAGAACAAAATTAAAAAGCATGGATGAAAAAAATGAAATCTACAAAGAAAGAGAAATCATTAGGTTACCATAGCAACGAGGAAAATCCTGCACATTTCTCTGAGCCAACATCAGAATATTCAAGCAGCACAGTGAGACACAGCCACATGTGGGAGGGGCTTCCCTCAGCGTCATGTGACCCCCCCCCAAGCAACCATCACCTCCAGGTCCAAACACACAACAGCGCCTCCTACAGGAGAAACATAAAATCTAATACGCAACAACGACGAGAGTGAAGTCGCTGACCCGTCCGGCGCGTTCAGGTCGGGTCATGCAAGTTCAAAGTCTGCAGTTGGAAGTCAGCACCACTAAGGACGTCATCACGCGAACCTGCTGGTTCACCATGCGACTCAGACGTGCCTCTGATTCATTTACAGCTAATTAGCGTCAGCCGGTGAAGTCGTTAATCAGCGTCATTACTGTTTGGAGTCGCTCGTCACTTCAAAACACATTTTAATGTGTTCATAAGAAAAGCCTCAATGTTAGCCTGTTCTCCCTTTCAAAATAAAGCTTAAAAATTAAGCTCCTGTCCGATGTTTATAATCCACAAGCTTCTTCTCTTTTTTATGTACTTCCTGAACGACTCCAAATCTAACACGTTCCTTTGGCTTCTCTGGTTTTGCTTGGGGTCGCCACAGCAGAGCCCGGATCTGCATGTTGACTTGGCTCAAATTTTACACCGGATGCCATTCCTGATGCACTTTCACGGAGAGAAAAATAGAATGCTTTTATTGTGAAGCACATTCAGGAAAAACACCTTTACACATTTCACTTACTGCTGCAGCAGTTGCCATGGAAACAGCAGCAGATTTGTCTGGCTGCTCTTATTCACGATTTCTGTCTAACGTTGTCATGTGCTGCATTCACACACACACAGACACACAACATGTGCAGCAGTTGGCAGTTTTTTTTTCAAATTAAACTGTCAAAATGAGATGTAGGTTTTAATAAAGATAATCCAGTACGTTTCTGCTCCACTTTGAGATTAATGAGCTGCAGCGCCACCCTCAGGACAAACGTTAGATTAAAAACAGCAGAACTTTTTTTACATGAAGATTTTAGTAAACGCTGCAAACACACAACTTTAGAGTTTTTAACTTTAGACATCTGCCAGGACGCAACTGTTTGTTTGTTAGCAACATTAATCAAACCTGGTGAGAAACTAATAATAATAAAAATAACAATAATAGTATCACTTTTTGTCAGATGTTTAGACAATATGTATACGAATTATTATTGTTGTTTTTATGTTATTCATATTGTATTTTTTTATCTTTTAAAATCTATTTTAACATTGTGCAGTTTAATTAGCTCCATTAAGATTTTAACATTATAACTTTATTCCTGTTAAATTATTGCTGCTATATTTTATTCTTAATAGCTCAGACTTTAAAGGCAGCATTAATACTTCAAAACAAACAAATAAGTGTTTAGGAAAATACAGCATGAAAACAGTCCGTTATCTGAAACATGCTGAACACAAATCCACGATTTAGATTCACGTTGGCCTCTTTGTTTATGTGCAGTCGGCGCTGCAGAGTTTAAGCTAATATGATTAAAAAAAGGACAAAAACATCACAGTATCCTGACAAATAAATAAACAAGCAGCTGAAAATCATCACATTCATTCGTTCAGTTTGACCTCCAACAGAAACGAAGCAGGAAACGCCGCCATCGCTGTCACAGGCAGCTGGTAGCATCACTCCCCGCCTCACCCACACCTCCCCAAACCACGCCCACAGCAAAGAAACCCGCGACAGGGTTTGGTACATTTGTACAGAAGCCACTTAGCACCAAAAACATCAGAATTATTTTAACACTTCATCTTTTTAGTAAGATTTTTTTGGTTTTGAACCGACTGACACGACTTCCAACTCTTCTCTACATTCATTTGTGAGTCAGAAAACAAATCAATGCCCCGCTGGATGTGCATGTACGACTGCATGTGACAGCTGACTGGCTGCAGGACACAACAAACAAACAAACAAACAAACAGTGGCACTTAAAGGACAAAGGCAGCAGGATGATCCAGGAGCTGATCAGACTTTGAAAACGTTTTGATGTGTCTCATGCTATGTACACACGTTGTCGGGTATTTGTAAAACCGAATATCTTACCCTTTCCGTTTGGGGAAAAAACTTCATCCACACTACGTCGTAAAAAAAAAAAAAAAATCCATCGAACCGTATAAATGTGTTGTAATTAGTCTGCCAAACCTTTGGGTGGCGGTACTGATTAAAATTCTATCCAATCAGGAGCCTCAATCTCTTGTCGTCACTTCCGCAAAAACTGAAAACATAAAAAAAAAGCTGACCGAATACTGCTTCTTCGCCTCTCATCTTCAACGTGAAGCAAGAATTGGGCTTGCAAATATATGCACACAAAAAGCGCCTGGACAATGGACAATACCAACACTTTGAGAGCATCCATGTTTCTGAACGTAAACACGGATCACCCATTTGACGTCAACATGTTTGGGTCGCATGGCAGTGACGTTTGGGAGCGTAAATCTCCGGAATTCACTTCCACACACAAACGCAAACCCGGAGTTTTCCCAAATCTTCACTTTGGTCGGAGTTTTTACAAATAATCGTTTTTACGGTCCTACATCTGTGTTTACGTGTGGATGATATGGCAAATTGTACAAAAATAACTTTGTTTTGTGAGATACCCTGCTACGTGTGGACAAGGCTTCAGTGTAAACGCCTCCATTTGTTTGTAAACAACAAAAAACACTGAGCTGATTTCATCACTTCCTCCTTCAGCAGCAGTGCCCCCCCTACTGCCCCCTGGATGTTACTACAGTCTCCTCCTCCACCTTAATGATGTTCTTCATCAGTCAGAATTAGTTGTCCTCTTTAGACATTTATTTGTAGATTCTGTCCCCTGAATGGGACACTGGCCCGTCACAGGTTACTTCCTGAGCCAAGAACGGTGTCGCAGACCAAACGGTCCCCTGCTAAAAATTGACCCACCTTGCTTCACTGCTCATGCATCATTTTGGAGCTCAGCAGCTCGTCTGAGTCTCTTCACCCAAAGTGATCAATGTGACAAAGTAAAACCTCTTAAATCATTCTAAAGTCAATTTTAAACAGAAACAGCGCGATACTCTGTGATGCTTTGAAATGACGGAGGTGCAGTGAACGCATCAGCTAGCAGCTCGTGTAGCCGCACCGCTCTGATCACTTCCTCTGTCTTTTATGATGAAATAATGCTGAATTTATGTGGAAATGATTGTTGTAGAAAAGCTTCAGATATCTGCGGCTGAAACAGATGATGACTGGAGGCAGTTTGAAGCAGAAATGAGGTGAGAATCAGTGAACCGCAGCTAATGACACACACACAGGGAAGGCAGGGCGGACCAATTTATAGGGGGACCGTTCGGTCAGCGACACCGGGACCCGTTAACAGCCGGACTGAAACCTGCTCAATGTCACCAGTTCTTCAACAGAAAATCTAATTTCAAGCATACAAAAAGAAATGAACTATTTCATTAGAAATAACCCTGATAAAAAAAATAAAATTCTTGCATGGACTTTGGGAATAATTTTGGGGTGCTGAATCTGAATCTGAGCTCAGATTTCCTTGATCACATCCCTTTTTTTTTTGGAATCTACATGTTCCATATTGATGGATGATGCAAAAGTTGCTCACTCACGAGTTTGATGCCACTAATCGCACAAACGCAGCTTAAAAAGCATCGTTTTAAAACAGGTTCACAAAATGTGAACAAAGAGCCATAATATCATTTATGGTGCAGAAGAGGTCTGCGAAACAGCAGCTTCTGCTTCAAAACATGTTTTCATGTCTCAAAAACCTGATGTGTTCCACATCTTCTGGGACTTTTCTGTTTTAAGACCATAGTGGTTACAGATATGTGAGCATATTAATAATTATTTGGGTGTAAAATACCTTATAATTGTGAAAATGTTTATTTGGGAAATATTAATGTAACATATTGGGGTAAAGAAGGTAAGCGACTGCTCTGGATGCTTTTGGCAGCAAGTAAGAAAACCATAACCAGGAAGTGACTTAAACCGGACCCTCCAACAACAGACGAGTGGATCAACATTACTAAAGACATATATATCATGGAAAGACTCTCATTCAAGCTCAGAATTCAAATGGACAAGTTCTACAAAACCTGGTCAAAGTGGACTGAGTATGTCAGGCCCATAAGGTCAGATTTTCAGTAGAACTCTTTCTCTTTTTCTTCTTCTTCTTGTTAAATGGATGTAAAAATAAGCTTGAAACTCTTCCCTTTTTCTTTAGTGTTTGTTGTCACTATAATTGAAAATAAATGTAAAAAACAAAAATAAAAATAGAAAACCCTGATGTGATGTGGCAAAAACTAAGAGTAACCCTGGAGCCCCAAGAGCCAAACCTGCTGAATTTGTCCATTAAGGTGCGTGTTGACGGACGGATTACGACAAAGTGGAGCAGCAGCTGGAACCAATCACAGCAGAGTATCTGTACAGCAGCCGTGCACCTCGTTAGTCCGTCCACCATCACGCCACAAGAGCTCAGGGCTCTCTTCTGATTGGCTGGTCGGGCCTCTTACCGGTCTCTGAGGTCCGATTGGCTCAGACTCTCGCCGGCGGGGGCGTCCTGACGGGAGGGAGTGACATGGTGACTGGGCGGGGCTACAACCACTCCTCCTGGACGCCTCCTCTTCTGCTAGTGTTAGCATCCCTCGAGTGCCGTCCCGGGCGTGGGTCTTTGGTCGAACCACGAGCTCGCCTCCTGCAGAAAGCAAGAAGTATTAACCTGCACTTTAACGCGGACAAAAACAGACTAAATTATTCCGCTTTTATAGAAATATGAATCCAACACACACCAAAACAGAATGAGGGAACAATTAGCCTAGCTTAACACAAAGACTGGATGCTAGCCCAGAGGAATTGTGTGCTAGCTAGTTAGCGAAGATGCTGTCAGAGAAAGGTAGCGATGTCTCAGAACCTGTGGACTTCTCCATGTCCTCTGTCCGTGTCTGTCCTTTCATGTGTTCTGGCTGTGCCCTTGTGTTAGTATTCTGTGTTCTGTCCCCTGTCCATGTCTGTGGTCCGTCTGTTCATTGTATTGTACTGTAGTTATCCCTGTGATCCGTTGTCTGTCCTTGTCTCTGTGTTTCTTCTCATTATATAATGTTTCAGTCCCGTGTTCTTCAGTTTATTGTGTTATGTTTCCCTGGTTGCACTCTGTTCACTGTTGAGTTCCATGTTAGTTTCCTACTGTTGTTACCTTGGTTTGGTATTTGGGTCTTCTGGTTCCCTTTTTAGTTTCATTATTATCATCATCATGTTTTTGGTTCTACACACAGTCCCGAGTTTCTCTCGCGGCTTTAGTCATTTTGTGTTGGCTACTTTTTGTGTGTACGTTCACGTGTGGCTTGTGTTCCGGCTTCCCTTCCTCCTGTCGCACTCCACACCTGCCACTCATTTGCTGATTTGTTCCTTTGGGTATTTAAGCCTGCACTACTCTCTGTTTGGTTCGGTGGGAAGAGCTGGAAGAGGCTTTGAGCGGAGTTCCTCCCCGTCATTCTGACACACATCCATCGTCAGTGTCAGCAGCCGGTTGTTACATTCAACCCAACCTCACGGGCCCTCTGGGGGGGTTATGGTTAGGGTTTGGGGAAGGGACACAGTTACGTTATGGTCGTGTTTAGTGCTAGGAGAAGGGGTGGGGTGAGAAATAGTAAATAAAAAAATGTCACCCATTTCATGACGGAGGCATGAAAAAAGCATGAGACTAGTCTGGAAATGTCGCGTGGTTAAACAAAGCTAAAGTTTTCCCTGTTTGTAAAAGCTTAAAAAAATGCTATAACATAGGTGTAAGCTTATTTGATTATTTGTGTTTATTTCAGCTTTTTTGAATTTTTTTCAAGACATCAAAAACTAAAATAAAAAAAATCTGTCTTTTTATATTAAAATTTCTAAAATGATGCCCTGCTTTATGTCAGCCATGCAAGGGCACTGCCAGTAATCCCAAAATGATTTTCCAGCCTATCAAGTAAAATACGATGATCCACGGTATCAAATGCAGCACTGAGATCTAACAGCAACAGAACCGTAGTGGTGTCTGAATCCATTGTAAGCAGAAGATCATTCACCACTTTAGTGAGTGCCGTCTCTGTGGAATGATATTTTCTAGTGTTGCCACCGTGTCCAACAAGAACGTTGAGTTATGCTTGTTTTTGGTGATCAGAGTAATAGGTCCACTTTGTAGCCAGTAATGCATGCTTATAGTCTAAGATAGCATCACACCACGCAAGGTGGAATACTTCTAATTTTGGACGACGCCATTTCCGTTCTAGACCTCTTGCTTTATGCTTGAGGTCACGCAGATAATCACTGAACCAAGGTGACTGTGATTTGGGGGAGCGCGGTTTTAACACAGGTGGCGCAATCATGTCGAGTGTAGTTTTGAGCACTGAGTCTAAACTATCCCCAAGTCTGTCTACTGACTGGATATTTGCCAAATGTGAAGCTAAGACATCAGGCAGTCTAGCTTCGAGTTCAGTCATAGTTGAGGAGTTGATGCATCGCCGTAAAGATATATAAGGTTCTTGTTTCACTAATCATGGCAGTGAAACTGTAAACTTAATAAGTGAGTGATCAGAGACCACTGATGTAAGAGGCATGATGTCAATATTCATGACAGCAATACCACTAATGTGCGTCGAGTCCTGAATACATTGCTGAAATCCTAATGCATCCACAATTTCTTTTTTTTTTCCCGTCTGAGTATATAGTAATGGTAAATGCCACACTGGCAGAACCATTTATAAACATTAATACCCATATATGCAATTTATTCTTGCAAGACAGAAGGTATGTAGTGCGCGAATGAATGTGGTGTGTGTGTGTGACCCCCATCCGCCCTTCCCGATCAGCCTATAACCTATTCAAAGCCAACCGACAACTTCTATCGGGAAGGGCCGACCACCAAAACAACACAAAGACAGACAAGAACGAGAGACAAGTGGTGAAGACAATAACTGTGACATGAGACACAGAGGAGACGGGGCCCCAACCATACGACATACCATGACAAACAACCACACATGAACAAACAGTGACACAAACAGTCTGTTGTCTAATTAGTGAGCATCCATACCATAATCTAGAACACCGTAGTGTTAATACCCTTAAGAGCACCCAAAAACCGAATTGTGGTGACAGCCACAAACATGCAATCATCCAAACACAGAGACCCAGATCACAGCTAAATATCCGATCACTACTGTGGCTGGTGTGTTGGGCCAAGACAATATACAGAACCTTACCATATGACATGGACCACTCCGGCACGTCAGAAGCCATGCGGCCGGCCGTGAGTACCGACAGACACATGCACAGTTTCCATAAATGATTTGCAGAGGGGATCAGAAGGCTTATTTATATGAATGTTAAAGTCACCAATGATCAGAATGTTATCTGCACTAATTGACAAGTTAGAGATGAATGCACCAAATTCATCTAAGAATTCAGAGTATGGGCCAGGAGGCCTATATACAGTGACAAAGTAATACGGCTGATTTTTATTCTTCTGACCTTGGCAATGCGTAATATCCTGAGCAGAGTGGAGAATCAGACGCTCAAACAAGTTATATTTGTGATCCCCAACAGCTAATAAGCTAAACCTAGATTTATAACTAGAGCAACACCCCTGCCTTGCTTCGCATCACGAGGGACGTGACTAAATGTATATGCTGGTGGGCAGGCCTCATTTAAGGGGAGGACAGCTGTAGGTTTAAACCAGGTTTCACATAACCCAATCATATCTAAGTGATGATCAATAATTAGATCATTAGAACAGCTTGGGACTCCGACGAGGGCGGTCGCTTCTCGTCCACTCTCCCTTATCTCTGTTCTCTGCTTTTAACCTTCAAGTCCCTACTTCACCAGACTGTGAATTCCTCAAATTATATTGGATACTGGATCTTTTGGACTACTATTGGATTAACCATGGAATTGATCAGCTGGTCTCTGAATGCTATAGACACCATTTTTTCTACAAGAAGGTCAGGACCGGGGGATCCTACCTGCCCAGATGGAACGTATCCTGCAGGCTATGTTCTCAACTCCTGGAGTTCCTGGCATGTGGCATGCTTGGCGCCTTTCTCCGTTGAGGACGTTGAGGATTTATTCATTTTTGGTCTTATGGTAGCAGGGCTGGTACTTTTTAGCTTATGTGCTGCCCTGATCTCCTGGCAAATTGGCAAGACAGCAGCATCAAGAACCACGGCCCCTCGCTTGTCCGTCATGATTAACGAGATTGGCAAGGCAGTGCATTCTCAGACTGCGATGACTCTTGAACTCACACGCAAATTGGATGACATCTTGGAGCAGATGCGTGCCTTGCAGTTGACGGTGAAGATTTCAAAGGCCGGTGAATATTCTTAATTCATAATTGGGGTTTGGTTGTGCAAGTGGAACTGTTAAAAAGTGTTTTTCACTGCTCAAACCATAACACTACAGGCTTATCAAGCCTGAAGGTCAAATTGCCTGACTGTTTTCCTCCAGAGGAATTTGTTTCGCCTGGGGAACATTGACTGTTTCTTTTCTCAACTCACAAAAACAATAAACTGCTTTTCACAGGACTGAAGCATGCTCCATTCCCTCCCCCCACCCACCTCCTACACCCCAGCAACACTCCACTTTTCGGTATCTGCTCACGTCACTCCTTCCCCCTTCAGCGGGGCCGGTGCAGTTTTAGCTGCAGCCCACGTTCTTCCACCCAAGCTGACGGCGGCGCATCTCAGGGTTGCTGCGTGACCTTCACCCACTTGCCTCAATTCGGATAACAGACTTCTTCAAACTTGTGCACATAAACAATGTCAAATGTGTATGTGTTGCCTTTAATTCTGATGTGTGCCATTATTACGGTAAACAAGTAATAATTGTGGACTAATTTCTGTCTGAGGTAACTGGAGTGTAAACATAATTTCTCCAATGTGAGATCAATAAAGTATATCTCATCTCATTAATCAACAATGATTTTGAGGATAGTGATCTTATGTTAATGAGACCCAGTCTAAGGACCTCAGTGAGGTTGACATTTGAACTGTTTGGGTTTAGGGGTGGTTCCAGAGTAGCATATATAAGATGCCTAGAAGTAGGTTTAGGTTCGAGACATTCCACATGAGTTGTAGGTTGCAGACACAAAATATTTGATATTGCTGGAACAACCATTGGGCCATCCTCAATTTCAACATCATCCAATGTAGTAATGGGTATTAAGTTTGCAAAGCATATCCCTTTATGATTTTTATGGACACATCTACGGAAGCAGGCCACAGTCTCAATTTGTTGAATTTCCCTCCCTGGCAGATAAACTGCACTATCACCATAGTGGATTTTCTGCACTAATTTCCCCGCTAAGCTAATGGATTCCACACCATTTGTCATAAGCCTTGCAGGGTCTCGAATCACCTGCTCCGTGGCCTGCTGCAAATTCCTAATGTTACCCTCCCTGTAGAGCTCTATCTATGTGCGCAGACAAGATGGCGGCACCTTCCCCAGTAGGGTGGAGGCCATCCGGCATCAGCAAGCCACAGCGGCACCAGAACAAAGGCCAGTTATCAATAAAGCTAAAGCCTTGCTGTCTACAAAATTGCGCCAGCCACCTGTTTAACGATGTCAGCCTGCTAAACACCTCATCAGTACCCCATGAGGGGAGGGGACCAGAGACTATTAATCGATGCTGACATCTTTCTGGCAAGGTCACAAGTCCTCTCTATGTCCATTTTTGTGACCTCTGAGTGCTTCACCCTGATATCATTGGTGCCGACGTGAATAACTATGTGACTACAACCCCTGGCAAAAATTATGGAATCACCAGCCTTGGAGGATGTTCATTCAGTTGTTTAATTTTGTAGAAAAAAAAGCAGATCACAGACATGACACAAAACTAAAGTAATTTCAAATGGCAACTTTCTGGCTTTAAGAAACACTATAAGAAATCAAGAAAAAAAGATTGTGGCGGTCAGTAACGGTTACTTTTTTAGACCAAGCAGAGGAAAAAAATATGGACTCACTTAATTCTGAGGAATAAATTATGGAATCACCCTGTAAATTTTCATCCCCAAAACTAACACCTGCATCAAATCACATCTGCTTGTTAGTCTGCATCTAAAAAGGAGTGATCACACCTTGGAGAGCTGTTGCACCAAGTGGACTGACATGAATCATGGCTCCAACACGAGAGATGTCAATTGAAACAAAGGAGAGGATTATCAAACTCTTAAAAGAGGGTAAATCATCACGCAATGTTGCAAAAGATGTTGGTTGTTCACAGTCAGCTGTGTCTAAACTCTGGACCAAATACAAACAACATGGGAAGGTTGTTAAAGGCAAACATACTGGTAGACCAAGGAAGACATCAAAGCATCAAGACAGAAAACTTAAAGCAATATGTCTCAAAAATCGAAAATGCACAACAAAACAAATGAGGAACGAATGGGAGGAAACTGGAGTCAACGTCTGTGACCGAACTGTAAGAAACCGCCTAAAGGAAATGGGATTTACATACAGAAAAGCTAAACGAAAGCCATCATTAACACCTAAACAGAAAAAACCAAGGTTACAATGGGCTAAAGAAAAGCAATCGTGAACTGTGGATGACTGGGTGAAAGTCATATTCAGTGATGAATCTCGAATCTGCATTGGGCAAGGTGATGACGCTGGAACTTTTGTTTGGTGCCGTTCCAATGAGATTTATAAAGATGACTGCCTGAAGAGAACATGTAAATTTCCACAGTCATTGATGATATGTGGCTGCATGTCAGGTAAAGGCACTGGGGAGATGGCTGTCATTACATAATCAATAAATGCACAAGTTTACGTTGATATTTTGGACACTTTTCTGATGTTTGAGGATGATGAAATCATTTTTCAAGAAGATAATGCATCTTGCCATAGAGCAAAAACTGTGAAAACATTCCTTGCAAAAAGACACATAGGGTCAATTTCATGACATAGGGTCAATGTCAACGAGCAGATGTTGTTGTGAAAGTGTAGTGACACGGACCCACAACAGGGGGCGCAAATGAACGGCCAATAGATGAGCCAAAAAGTAACAATTTAATGTTGTGAAACGTGCACAACGAATATACAGACAACCTCAGAATATAATTACAGTCAAATCACAAAGGTGACGTGTGGGCAGGCTCGAGGATAGAAGACGTCTGTCCTGAGATGAACCGGAACCACACGATTTCCTCCGCCACCGAACCCAGAGAATACTGGAGCCGGCAAGTCCTGAATTCCCAGGTGATCACCGTCCCCGACTGTCGGATCTGGTACTGCTGGCGAGAACAAAGACAGTCAAGTGTGGGTGTGTGTACACCCAGTAACAATAACGGTGGGAATGCCACCTCCACCTCTCACTCAATATGCTGATGTGTTTGCAGTGATCCCTCAGAGAAAAAGAGTGCCGTCCTGCACTCACTCAGCTTCCACAAAACAAGGAACCGGTACGCCTGCAAACACTCACAATGTACAGATTACAGATAAACACAAAAAGGCTGAGGATATTACCTACAATGAAGTACGATATCTCGGCAACGAGGTGGAGATGACGTCTGGTCTTTATGGAGTGTGATGATGAAGAATGTGTGACAGCTGTCAGGAATTAATGAGTGACAGCTGTCACTCCCAGCTGTGTCCGTGGCGGCAGCGCCCTCTCGTGCCTGAAGCCCACACTTCAGGCAGGGCGCCCTTTGGTGGTGGGCCAGCAGTACCTCTTCTGGCGGCCCACACAACAGGACCCCCCCCTCAACGGGCGCCTCCTGGCGCCCGACCAGGTTTGTGGGGAGGACGGCGCCTTTTCGAACCCGGAAGGGGCGGTGCGTATCCGGTCACGTCCTTCGCCTCGCTCCCGACAGCGTTCCTCCAACCGACTGTCTAACCGTATAACGAGATCGATAAGCCCATCTAAATCCCGCGGTTCCTCCTTAGCTACCAGCTGCTCCTTCAGAACCAACAACAGTCCGTTTATGAAGGCGGCGCGAAGCGCAACGTTATTCCAGCCGGACCTCGCAGCCGCGATGCGGAAGTCGACTGCATAAGCGGCTGCGCTCTCGCGTCCCTGTCTCATTGACAGCAGCACTGTTGAAGCGGTCTCTCCTCCGTTAGGGTGATCAAACACAGTTCTGAACTCCCCCACAAACCCAGTGTATGCTGATAACAACCGTGAGTTCTGTTCCCAGAGCGCCGCAGCCCAGGCGCGTGCTTCACCCCGAAGTAGAGCAATCACATAAGCTATTTTACTAGCATCTGACGCGTACATGACGGGACGTTGTGCGAAGACGAGCGAACACTGCATAAGAAAGTCCGCGCACGTCTCCACACAACCTCCGTACGGCTCAGGAGGGCTTATGTATGCTTCAGGGGATGGTGGGAGGGGTTGTTGAACCACCACTGGAACATTTATATCCTGCACAGGGTCAGCAGGAGGAGGAGCTGCAGCAGCGCCCTGAGCGCTCGCCGCCATCTGTGCAGAGAGAGCCTCCACTCTGCGGTTCAGGAGGATGTTTTGCTCGGTCATTTGATCCAACCGAGCCGTAAAGGCGGTGAGAATGTGCTGCAGCTCACCAATCACGTCTCCTGCAGACGCCTGCGCTCCCTGCTCTCCCATTGGTCGTTCAACAACCGGGTGACGCCCCTCGGAGTCCATGACGCTGGCCGAGATATCCTGTTGTGAAAGTGTAGTGACACGGACCCACAACAGGGTCGCAAATGAACGGCCAATAGATGAGCCAAAAAGTAACAATTTAATGTTGTGAAACGTGCACAACGAATATACAGACAACCTCAGAATATAATTACAGTCAAATCACAAAGGTGACGTGTGGGCAGGCTCGAGGATAGAAGACGTCTGTCCTGAGATGAACCGGAACCACACGATTTCCTCCGCCACCGAACCCAGAGAATACTGGAGCCGCCAAGTCCCGAATTCCCAGGTGATCACCGTCCCCGACTGTCGGATCTGGTACTGCTGGCGAGAACAAAGACAGTCAAGTGTGGGTGTGTGTACACCGAGTAACAATAACGGTGGGAATGCCACCTCCACCTCTCACTCAATATGCTGATGTGTTTGCAGTGATCCCTCAGAGAAAAAGAGTGCCGTCCTGCACTCACTCAGCTTCCACAAAACAAGGAACTGGTACGCCTGCAAACACTCACAATGTACAGATTACAGATAAACACAAAAAGGCTGAGGATATTACCTACAATGAAGTACGATATCTCGGCAACGAGGTGGAGATGACGTCTGGTCTTTATGGAGTGTGATGATGAAGAATGAGTGATAGCTGTCACTCCCGGCTGTGTCCGTGGCGGCAGCGCCCTCTCGTGCCTGAAGCCCGCACTTCAGGCAGGGCGCCCTTTGGTGGTGGGCCAGCAGTACCTCTTCTGGCGGCCCACACAACAGATGTGATTTGATGCAGGTGTTAGTTTTGGGGATGAAAATTTACAGGGTGATTCCATAATTTATTCCTCAGAATTGAGTGAGTCCATATTTTTTTCCTCTGCTTGGTCTAAAAAAGTAACCGTTACTGACTGCCACAATCTTTTTTTCTTGATTTCTTATAGTGTTTCTTAAAGCCAGAAAGTTGCCATTTGAAATGACTTTAGTTTTGTGTCATGTCTGTGATCTGCTTTTTTTTTTCTACAAAATTAAACAACCGAATGAACATCCTCCGAGGCCGGTGATTCCATAATTTTTGCCAGGGGTTGTATATCTCATGTCATGTTCCTTAGTCCGCCTTCCCTTCTGCAGTGTCAGCACCCTAAGATGGGATGCAATGTCGGGAGCTCTGGCCCCAGGAATACATTTAATGTCAGCTGGCGTCTGAAACCTGACATTGCGGGTGATAGAATCCCCTATCACTAAAGTCTGGCGCTTCGGCCTGGAGACAGGAGTTGAAGACACTTGTGGGCTCAGAGAATTCACATCAGGCAAATCCAAGGGGGAGAACCAATTCACAGTTCGCAGTGGGGAGTGTTATCGTGGTACCACAACCGGGCACCAAGCCCTACGTGGCTTCCTCCGCCAAGCCACAGTCCGAAAGCTGTCCTCCACAGCCGGCGTTTCTACGCTAATGGTAATGAGCTCGCTACCCGGCCCAACACTAACCTCATCTGGAGTGCCCGTAACATCTAAAAACTGAGTGACTGTGCAAGAAGGAGACAAAGTCATGATGCAGAGATTATTTTTTACTATGAGTTTAAGGTTTCTGTGTAGGCTCTCAGTTGTCCAGGTGGTTTCCATAGTAGAGAAGCTTGAATCTGTGCAGAAAAGCTGTACTTTCATTGGGAGTAGTTTTAAAGATACACCCAGACAAATTATTGACAACAGGGAAAATTGGGTAAAGAATCTGTCTGACAGGGTTCTTACACAGACAGAAAAGGATGTGTTCGCTAAAGGACTAAGTTTCTCAGTGACCCCTAAACATATACCGACAGTAGATTACCTCACTGCAGTAGAGTCAGCCATTAAACATAACAGTTTGTCAGAGTCAGAATCTGGGGACCTCCGACTAAGGGTCACAGCAGTGCTTAACAGTGCTAAGCCTCCTCCGTCCAACATCACAGGAGAAGAACAGAAAGCTTTGTCAGCACTGCAGAAGGACCAAAGCATCCTTATCCTGCCAGCAGATAAAGGCAGATGCTCGGCAGTCCTGAACACATCGGATTACGAGGCCAAGATCAACAACTTGCTCAGTGACTCCAGTACATATGAACGTCTGAAGAGAGACCCCACGAGCGGCTATAAGAAGAAAATCATTAGCTACCTCCAAAACCTGGAGAAAGAGGGACTCATCGACAGGCAGACATACTACAGACTGTACCCAGGGGACGCCACTCTATGCATCTATGGACTGCCCAAAATCCACAAACAGGACGTGCCACTCAGGCCTATTGTATGTAGCACAGATTCCAACACATACAATTTGGCCAAGCACCTCAAGTGGATTCTGGCTCCTCTAGTGGGTAACTCAGACCGCCATGTGGAGAACACACAAGATTTTGTGAACAAGATCAAGGAACTGCAGGTGGAGGCAGATGAAACTATGGTGTCATTTGATGTGACATCGTTGTTCACCTGCATCCCCACCGCTGGGGCCTTCTCAGCTGGAGGATGTGTCTCTACTTGAAAGGACCAAACTCACACCAGACCACATCTGCCAACTCTTGGAGATCTGTCTTAACACCACGTATTTCCTGTTTAGGGGGAATTACTACAGGCAGATCCATGGTTGTGCGATGGGGTCTCCGGTATCCCCCATTGTGGCCAATCTGTACATGGAGCGAGTGGAGAAGACAGCCTTCACAGGCATCCCTCCCAGTCACTGGTTCAGATATGTCGATGACACATGGGTTAAAATCAAGCAACAGGAGGTCGAGGACTTTACAGAACACATCAACTCGGTGGATTCCAATATCAAGTTCACACGTGAGGATGCCAGAAACAACCATTTAGCCTTCTTGGACTGTGATGTTACGATTGGAGAGAACAGGCAGCTCCAGACAGGGGTTTACAGAAAACCCACTCACACTGACCAATATCTGCTCTTTGGCTCAAACCACCCCCTTGAACACAAGCTCGGGGTGATCAGGACTCTTCAACACAGAGCCCTACAGGTGCCCACAACTGCAGAGGGAAGGGCTAAAGAACAACAACTTGTACAGAAAGCCCTCACAGTATGTGGGTACCCACGATGGTCTCTGGACAAAGTGCAGAAGTCCCAGAAAACAAAGAGACCAGATAGACAGGAGACGGAGACAAGAAGAAGAGGAGTGTCTCTCCCTTATTTAGCAGGAGTAGGGGAAAAACAGAGGATCTTCAGACAGCACAAAATCCCAGTTTACTTTAAACCGGGTAACACCTTGAGACAGAAATGAGTTCACCCTAAGGACAGGATCCCTAGTTACAAACAGAGCAATGTAGTGTATTCTATCAGATGTCAAGAAAACTGTAATGAACACTACATAGGTGAGACTAAGCAACCTTTACACAAAAGGCTATACCACCACCGCAGAGAGGGCGCCAGTGGACCTCAGTCTGCAGTTCATCTCCACCTGAAAGACACTAACCATATGTTTGAGGACAAGGAAGTTAAAATCTTAGCCAGAGAGAAGAAATGGTTTGAGAGAGGTGTCAAGGAAGCATTCTTTGTAAAACAGCTGAAACCCACCCTTAACCGGGGACGGGGTCTCAGATACGCTTTGTCCCCTGTTTACAATGGGGCACTCAGGTCAAAGCAGTTTCAGTCTTTTGTTCATGGTAATGAGTCATTCACGTCATCAGGAGAGTCATCAAGGGAGCCATCAGGAGAGGCTTCCGTCCCATCATTAGGAGGGACAGCTGCCCTGTCATTAGGAGGGTGCTAACTAGAGCACAATAGGTGCTAATTAGAGCTATTGTTTAGTCACTAGCCTACAGCAGTCTGCCTCTCAGTAGGAGGGGTCTGGTTAGGTTTAAAACTCCAGCTTTTGTTGGCTTCTGTTTTATTCTTCTCTACAAGAGTCAAGACAGAAGTCAGACTACCAGAGCAAGAATTTTAGCTGAGGAAGCTTCTGCGATTTGAAGCGAAACGTCCTCACGTCAAGCAACCCAGTCCAGTCGAAGATTCAAGCTTCTCTACTATGAGTTTAAAGGGCATCATTTTCAAACTTTTAATACAAAAAGCCTGATTTTTTTTTAATTTGTTTTTTGATGTCGTGAAAAAAAAAAACATGTAAAAGCTCAAGGGGGCACAAACCTTTTCCCAGACCTTTATGGCAGAATAGACACGTGATGGTGTCACAGACACCTCTTTTCAGATGCTCTTTTGGGGTATTTAAGCATAAACCATGTGGTCTCAAAAACAGCTCTCATATGATGATGTCATAGATGAGTTTACTGCAAGGAAAACAAGGAGAGTTGAGCCGTAGCAGGTGATATGAGGGTGAGGAGATGGTTTCTAGGTTTCTAAGTACAAGGTTTCTAATTTGTTCTACATGTTCTAAACTGTTTCCTTGAGTTGTTTGACATTATATTCTATGAAAAAAAGACTGCTTGGGGGGGGGGCATGAATTCTTTTGCCCAGGGCGCCAAACTGGATAGGGCCAGCACTGTCTCCATCCATTAGGTCCTGCCGAAAATCTATGTTTAGAAGGTTCAAGGGTTCATTACTTTCTGACTCCTCCTACCTCCGGCTCTGAGCCTCCTCCTCTCCTCCTGCTCCTCCAGGGGGCGGAGCTCCTCAGGCTCCTCATCAGTGGTTCCTGAGGTGGTTGGCTGGAAGTCTCGCAGCTCGGTCTCTTTGTCGATGATCACCCACTCTTTGCTGTCAAAGTCCTCCTCCTCCGCCAGCGGGACTGAGCGGATGAAGGCGTTGCTGTGTGCCTCCTGGTCCACCGATGCCACAGACACCTCCTGGCGCCCACTTGCTTGACGGTCGCCACGAAAAACAGGATCGACAGACAACATCTGAGCTGGTTGGGAGGAGTAGACGAGGCGGGAGGGGGAGCCAAGAATGTCCATCCGGGACCTGGAGGACAGACACAAACCGGTACAGGTTCCTGATGCACAAGTTTGTTGAAACAATAAAAAGAAATATTTAAACGTTTACAGCAACTGGACTTTGTCTTCAAGATGCTCGGATTCAGATTTTCTTTATTTGTCATTTTTATGTACAACATAAAAACAAAGTAACATTTCATTTACTCCGGGTCGAATAAAACATTTATATAAATGATAAATAAACAGAAAAAATGAATATGGGTTAGAATTATTTAATCAACATCATCATCATCAACATCAATAACATCAATAATATCATCATCATCACCATTATCAACATCAATATCATCATCATCATCACCACCATTATCAACATCAATAATATCATCACCATCACCACCATTATCAACATCAATAATATCATCACCATCACCACCATTACCAACATCAATAATATCATCATCATCGCCACCATTACCAACATCAATAATATCATCATCATCGCCACCATTATCAACATCAATAATATCACCATCGCCACCATTATCAACATCAATAATATCATCACCCTCGCCACCATTATCAACATCAATAATATCATCACCATCGCCACCATTATCAACATCAATAATATCATCACCATCACCATTATCAACATCAATAATATCATCATCATCACCATTATCAACATCAATAATATCATCATCATCACCATTATCAACATCAATAATATCATCATCATCATCGCCACCATTATTAACATCAATGACATCATCATCATTATCAACATAAATATCATCACCATTATCAACATCAATAATATCATCATCATCAACATCATTAATATCATCGTCGTCATCATCACCATTATGAACATCAATAACATCACATCACCAGTATCAACATCAATAATATCATCGTCATCACCATTATCAACATCAATAATATCATCATCACCATTATCAACATCAATATCATCATCATCGCCACCATTATTAGCATCAATAATATCACCATCATCATCACCACTATCATCAATAATATCATCATTATCAACATCAATATCATCATCACCATTATCAACATCAATATCATCGCCACCATTATTAGCATCATCAACATATCATCATTATCAACATCAATAATATCATCATCATCACCATTATCAACGATATCATCATCATCAACAGTATCAACATCAATAATATCATCATCACCATTATCAACAATATCATCATCATCACCAGTATCAACATCAATAATATCATCATCATCACCATTATCAACAATATCATCATCACCAGTATCAACATCAATAATATCATCATCATCGCCACTATTATTAACATCAATGACATCATCACCATCATCATTAACAACATCAATATTATCATCACCATCACCATTATCAACATCAATAATATCATCGTCGTCACCATCACCATTATCAACATCAATAATATCATCGTCGTCTACATCAATAACATCACCATCATCACCACCATCAACATCAATACCATCATCACCATCATCACCATCAATAACATCATCACCATCAATAACATCATCACCATCATCACCATCAATAACATCACCATCATCACCATCAATAACATCATCACCATCATCACCATCAATAACATCACCATCATCACCATCAATAACATCATCACCACCATCATCATCACCACCATCATCATCATCACCACCATCAACATCAATAACATCATCACCATCATCTACACCAATAACATCACCACCATCATCTACACCAATAACATCACCACCATCATCAACATCAATAACATCACCACCATCATCTACATCAATAACATCACCACCATCATCTATATCAATAACATCACCACCATCATCACCATCAATAACATCATCACAATCATCAACATCATCACCATCAATAACATCACCACCATCATCACCATCAATAACATCACCACCATCATCACCATCAATAACATCACCACCATCATCAACATCAATAACATCATCAACATCAATAACATCAATACCATCATCTACATCAATATCATCACCGTCATCAACATCAATATCATCATCATCATCACCACCATCAACATCAATATCATCATCATCACCACCATCAACATCAATATCATCATCACCACCATCAACATAAATATCACCATCACCACCATCAACATCAATAACATCACCACCACCATCAACATCAATAACATCACCACCATCATCAACATCAATAACATCACCACCATCATCTACATCAATATCATCACCGTCATCACCATCAATATCATCATCACCACCATCAACATCAATAACATCACCACCACCATCAATAACATCACCACCATCATCAACATCAATAACATCACCACCATCATCTACATCAATAACATCACCACCATCATCTACATCAATAACATCACCACCATCATCTACATCAATAACATCACCACCATCATCTACATCAATAACATCACCACCATCATCTACATCAATAACATCACCACCATCATCAACATCAATAACATCACCACCATCATCTACATCAATAACATCACCACCATCATCTACATCAATAACATCACCACCATCATCAACATCAATAACATCACCACCATCATCTACATCAATAACATCACCACCATCATCTACATCAATAACATCACCACCATCATCTACATCAATAACATCACCACCATCATCAACATCAATAACATCACCACCATCAATAATATCATCACAATCATCAACATCAATAACATCAATAACATCATCACATCATCGTGATGACTCAGCAGAATTTCACAAACATGATGTCTTTTCTGCCTCGATTCAGAACTTTGCTCCATCAAATCCTGCCACACCTCAGGAACCAGCCTAATTCAGAACAAACTCAGGTTCCAAACTACAACTTCCAAAGAACAAGCCTCAGCCATAAATGTTTTCTGGCGTTTTGTTTTGGCTCGGTCACCTCTGTCCGTAGACTTCGGCCCGACACTCGGCGGCAGACAGACGGTCGGATTCTGGGCTGTTCACACAGCGATATCGCAACGACCGACCCTGGCCTGACGGTGATTCCTGGGCTCCGCCTCGCACTGGTGACACTGGACACGCTCCCTGCCTGGGCTCTTCCTCCTGAGCGCCCTGAGAAGGAAGAAGAGTGATGAGGTTTCAGACAAGAAGTACAGTGAGTGGTGAAGACCAAAGTCTGCAAACATCATCATCCAAAAAAAAAAAAAAAAAAAAAAAAAAAAGGAAACTCGTGGATCAGCATTGTTTATTTTGGGGGGGAAAATCCATCATTTTGAATCTCCTGAAGGCTAACATTTATTTGTCAAGATAAAAATCTGGAGAAACATTTTTTTTAAAAACTGAAATATCAAAGTTTATTTTGTATTCTGAAGGTGAAAAAGAAATCAGCAGGTCATAGGACTTTCTCAGATGAGTAAGATCGTCTGATTCTTACAATTAAAACATTAAAATCCAGAATTAAAGCATCATTTCGGCTTCAACCCATGAACAATAAACACTGGGGCAAAAATACCAACTAAAAAAAGAGAAAACAAAATAAACAAAAAAATAAATAAATAAATAAAATGTCCCTAGCGAGATTGATGACTTTTGATTTCAGGATCAATGATCATGTTTAATGTTTCATCTGGGTGAAAATCACAAAATACACTGAAACAAACTGAACTTTGCTCCGTTGTACTGTTTCAACCGGACTAATGGAACATCAGAACATCTTTTAAGAAACAAAAGTTGCTTTGTTTTATTAGTTAACAGTTAGCTGTTAGCCTGTTCTTCATGATATCAATTTTAAACAGAAAACTTTCTGGTTCTGTGTTAAATACCAACAAACTGATTGTTTGTAATTTGAAAATGACTCAATATTCAAATGATCCATCAACAAATCTTCATGGATCATCAAACACAGAATCCAGGAAGTCAGAATGCAACAGAGGTTAACTTTAAGCTAACGCTAACTGCTGGTCAGCCATCATGCTGACCTTGTTCAGGCTGATCCTGAGTCTGTTTCGATTAAAGTCCGTGTCCTCCCAGGCTTCTGCGGGATCCCCCAGATTCTGGATTCCCGGGTCGCCTGGAGATCGGCTGGGCGGAGCCGGCGGGGCGTTCTCCTGGTCACTCAGATGTTCATCCTGCAGAACGTCATCGGTGTTCTCCCGCTGAAGATCTCCAGGAATCGGTGTAACGATGGCTCTGTGGATACAAACCAACAACCAACCTTCTGAGCTCAAAGGACACAACAAAGATTTTGTCCAGGTTTTGTCGGTGACAGTTCTTTTTATCGTTTCACATATTTATAGACTTTTATTGTTGTTGTTCATCTGTGGGCCGCCCCTGTTTTTTCAGGGTCACTACAGTGGATCCGGTACAGAGCCGCTTTGGGATTTGGCAGGTATTTTACAAAGGATACTCCTCCTGACAACTCCAGTTCTCCCAGGACAAACACACACAGAGAACCTGGTCTTCTCAAACGTTCTCCCAGCCAAGAACCGATCAGGATCTGATTATTATATGACTTTATTTTCTTAAATTGTTTATAAAGTTTTCATCGTGGTGGAAACACAACATGTTTGGTTTTTATGAAAGTAATAACTTTTCTTGAATGTTGTTCCATTCTATAGAAGATACACAAGAAAACACCTAACCTGAGCTTGAATTTCACATGTGCCTTCTGGCAAAAAGTAGCTGTAATTTCACATCTTCATTTTAATGAAATCCCACCATGAAACTGTAAAACTGCAACAGACAGAAAGCTTCCCAATGCAAGGTCTTTCCCAACACAGCCACAGAAGCTTCAAACTCCTTCAGAGCTGTGTGAGTGTTCTGTTTTTGAGAAATGTTCATCCCGACTGTCAAAAGAAATGATTTACATTAAAATATATGTGATTTATTTTACCCACTTATTTATGGGGTCTGATCACAGAGGGACTGTCTACAAAAATGGACAGAATGCAATTTCTTTGAATTAAAGTTGAAAGTTGACACTGCAAGTTGGGATTTCAGTCGTGGGTTGGGGTCTATAGCTTTTTTTAGTTGAGACTTTGGTTCCTTGATTCTTAGTCAGGGGGAGATGAAGAAAGTAAACAAGAGTACAAGAAGATGCGGTGTAAGGCAAAAGGAGAAGTGGCCAAAGCTAAGGAAAAGACATTTGGTGAGCTGTACAAGAAGGTGAATAGTAAGGAAATGGTAAATGGACTGCATTTATATAGTTTTATATACCTCACATTCACCCTGATGTCAGGGTGCTGCCATACAAGCTGCTCACAACACACCAGGAGTAACTAGGGGATTAAGGACCTTGCCAAGGGCCCTTAGTGATTTTCCGGTCAGGCTGGGATTTAAACCGAGGATCCTCTGGTTTGAGACCAGAGGATAGAGATCATATAGACCATCACCTCCCCAGGAAGGAAGAAAGTTCTTGTACAGATTAGACAGACAAAGGAACAGAGCTGGATGGCTCCATCACAGTAGCAGGTTTGGGTGGTAAAAGATGCAGATGGTAATGTGCTGACAAATGAGTGTGTGTTGAGAAGGTGAAGGGAATATTTTGAGTAGCTGATGAATGAAGAAACAAGAGAGAGAGAAAAGGCTGGATGATGTGGCAAGAGGAAATCAGGAAGTGCGAGAGATTAATAAGGATGAAATGAGGGCAGCTATGAAGAGTGTAAAGGCAGCTGGTCCAGATGACATTCCAGTGGAAGCCTGGAAATATCTTGAAGAGATGACAGAAGGATTTCTAACCAGAGTGTTTAATAAAGTCTAGGAAAGTCAGAAGATGCCTGACGAGTGGAGACAAATTGCGCTGGTTCCTATTTTTAAGACAAGGGTGATGTGCAGAGCTGCAGAAACTACAGAGGCATAAAGTTAATCAGCCACAGCATGAAGTTACGATAAAGAGTAGTAGAAGCTAGGCTTAGAAAACAGGTGTAGATCTGTGATCAGCAATTTGGCTTCATTCAGAGAAAGAGCACTACAGATGCAATGTTTGCTTTGAGAATACTGATGAAGTATAGAGAAGACCAGAAGGAGTTACATTGTGTGTTTGTGGATTTAGAGAAATCTGATGACAGGGTGCCAAGAGAAGAGTTGTGGTATTGTATGAGGAAGTCTGGAGTGGCAGAGAAGTATGTTAGGGTGGCGCAGGATATGTACAAGGACAGTGTGACAGCGGTGAGATACACAGTAGGAAGGACAGACTCATTCAAGGTGGAGGTGGGATTACACCAAGGATCAGCTCTGAGTCCTTTCTTGTTTGCAATGATGGACAGGTTGACTGATGAGATCAGACAGTCTCCATGGACTATGATGTTTGCAGATGATATTGTGATCTTTAGTGAGAGTAGAGAGCAGGTTGTGTCTAGTCTGGAGAGGAGGAAATATGCTTTGGAGAGAAGGGGAATGAAAGTCAGTAGAAGCAAGACTGAGTCCAAGTGTGTGAATGAGAGGGAGCCCAGTGGAATAGTGCAGTTACAAGGAGTAGAAGTGGTGGAAGTAGTTGAGTTTAAATACTTGGGGTCAACTGTCCAAAGTAATGGAGAGTGTGGTCGAGAGGTGAAGAAGAGAGTGCAGGCAGGGTGGAGTGGGTGGAGAAAGGTGGCAGGAGTGATTTGTGACCGAAGAATATCAGCAAGAGTGAAGGAGAAAGTTTACAAGACAGTAGTGAGACCAGCTATGTTGGACAGCTTAGAGACGGTGACACTAACAAAAAGACAGGAGGCGGAGCTGAAGATGTTGAGATTCTCTTTGGAAGTGACAAGAATGGACAAGATTAGGAATGAACATATCAGAGGGACAGCTCAGGTGGGACGGTTTGGAAGACTGAGATGGTCTGGACATGTGCAGAGGAGGGACCCAGGGTATATAGGGAGAAGGATGCTGAGGATGGAGCCACCAAGCCGGAGGAGAAGAGGGAGGACAAAGAGGAGGTTTACAGATGTGCTGAGGGAGGACATGCAGGTGGTTGGAGAGACAGAGGAAGATACAGAGGACGGGGTGAGATGGAGACGATTGATCTCCTGTGGCGCCCCCTAATGAGAGCAACTGAAAGAATACCACCATGCCCCCATGGAGGTCGTGGGTCGGGTCTATCGTTTTGTTTTTGTTTTTTTTTTGGGGGGGGGGGGGGGGGGGGGGAATTTGGTTCTTACTTATGATGGCGTTTCAGGGCCACATTGTTTTTTTAGACTAGAATAAAGTGCAATTTTATAAGAAAAAACTCGTAATATTACGAGAATAAACTTGTAATATTACGAGAATAAACAATTTTATGAGAATAAAAACACAATTTTATGAGACATTTCATTGCATCAAACACTTCGAAACGCTGAACCATTGCAACACAACTGCTTCATAAGAATTCACTAGTTCAAAACGCTTCGGTTTCTCTGTGACTAATAATTATCAATACAATAAATCACTGACCAATAATTATTTCCACATGTACACGGACAGACTTACAAGTATGAATACTTTAATGTTGTGTTGCTTTAAACACTAACTTAGTGAAGCAAAGAGCAACTCACCGGGACATCACACAACGTCCAGTCCCACAGAACCTGATGCCTACTTTTCTGTCAATGTTCCTGCATCCAAATCACCAGTTTTTACTTAGTTCTTAGTTTGTTTTGCTGCAATTTGGTGCCACTACAAAGCAAGTTTTTTTTTTTTTTTTGACAGCTTTACGGCAATTTGTACCTATTTACAGTAGTATTAGTAGATAAGGATACATCTGACATGTGCCTTCAAAACAGACTGATTCACATCACAAAACATAATTTTACAAATGTGGAAATATGCAAAAATGTGCAGTTCTCACATGCCTGTTACCCCACCATGGCGGCCGTGTGTCGGGTCTATCGTTTTTTTTAGTTGCGATTTCGGTTCTTACCCCACCATGGCGGCCGTGTGTCGGGTCTATCGTTTTTTTTTAGTTGCGATTTCGGTTCTTACCCCACCATGGCGGCCGTGTGTCAGGTCTATCGTCTTTTTTAGTTGGGATTTCGGTTCTTACCCCACCATGGCGGCCGTGTGTCGGGTCTATCGTTTTTTTTAGTTGGGATTTAGGTTCTTACCCCACCATGGTGGCCGTGGGTCGGGTCTATCATTTTTTTTAGTTGGGATTTCGGTTCTAACCCCACCATGGCGGCCGTGTGTCGGGTCTATAGTTTTTTTTAAGTTGGGATTTCGGTTCTTACCCCACCATGGCGGCCGTGGGTCGGGTCTATCGTTTTTTTTAGTTGGGATTTAGGTTCTTACCCCACCATGGCGGCCGTGTGTCGGGTCTATCGTTTTTTTTAGTTGGGATTTAGGTTCTTACCCCACCATGGCGGCCGTGTGTCGGGTCTATCGTTTTTTTAGTTGGGATTTCGGTTCTTACCCCACCATGGCGGCCGTGTGTCGGGTCTATCGTTTTTTTTAGTTGGGATTTCGGTTCTTACCCCACCATGGCGGCCGTGTGTCGGGTCTATCGTTTTTTTTAGTTGGGATTTCGGTTCTTACCCCACCATGGCGGCCGTGGGTCGGGTCTATCGTTTTTTTTAGTTGGGATTTAGGTTCTTACCCCACCATGGCGGCCGTGTGTCGAGTCTATATATACACTCAACAAAAATATAAACGCAACACTTTTGGTTTTGCTCCCATTTTGTATGAGATGAACTCAAAGATCTAAAACTTTTTCCACAATCACAATATCACCATTTCCCTCAAATATTGTTCACAAACCAGTCTACATCTGTGATAGTGAGCACTTCTCCTTTGCTGAGATAATCCATCCCACCTCACAGTTGTGCCTTACCAAGATGCTGATTAGACACCATGATTAGTGCACAGGTGTGCCTTAGACTGAAATCCCAACTTAAAAAAAAAAAAAAATATATATATATATATATATATATATATATACGAGGTCTGTCCATAAAGTATAGGTCCCTTTTATTTTTTTCAAAAACTATATGGATTTCATTCATATAGTCCGCGCGTCGGGACGCAGCCGGCGCGGTGCGGCGGCACAGGAAAAACACCTCCATGTTGATAACCATTTGTAAAATCCAGGCGGCTTTTGATGGCTTTCAGTGGAGTGATTATATGAGAAATTGTTTAACAGCTGGACATGTTCCAACTTGTCCTTAAGGCTTCCAACGGAGGTGTTTTTCGTGTGGCGGAGCATTGCGGCGGCTGCGAGCCGACGCTGCAATCCGCCCGCACGTCTTTCATTAAAAAAATCTCCTTTAACAGTGGAATATCCGGATAAAATGCTGAAACCGACTTCTTCTGAAACTTCTCTGTTCTCTCACGACGTCCTGGATCAATAGAGCCTGAAATGTGGAGGTTTTCAGCTTGAAACAGGCTGATGACGCCGCCTGAGAGCGCTGCACGACGTCTCGCACCGTGAAGTCCTTAAAGCGACAGAATCACCTCAAAATCTCTCATCAGCCGTTAAAATTTTCACTGAAAACCAGCTTAATTTTTTGAACCGTGTCCACTTCGATGTGTCTCACAGGTTTAGAAAAAATTTTGATCAAACAAAGCGCCAGTCTCTCAGCAACTTCTCAGACAAAGGAATTCTGACGAGGGGCTGGACGACTCCTCCCACAAGGAGTGCTCACAGGCGAATGACGTCACCGACAGGCGTGGAAAAACTCACGCATGCTCACGAGGGTTCAAGCATCTCTGACGTAAAAACATATGAATGAAATCCATATAGTTTTGAAAAAAATAAAAAGGACCTATACTTTATGGACAGACCTCGTATACATATACATATATATACATACATATATATATATATATACACATATATATATATATATATATACACATATATATATATATATATATATACACATATATATATATATATATATATACACATATATATATATATATATATACATATATATATATACATATATATATATATATATATACATATATATATACATATACATATATACGAGGGCTGTCAATAAAGTTACGGTCCTTTTTATTTTTTTCAAAAAACTATATGGATTTCATTCATATGTTTTTACGTCAGACATGCTTGAACCCTCGTGCGCATGCGTGAGTTTTTCCACGCCTGTCGGTGACGTCATTCGCCTGTGAGCACTCCTTGTGGGAGGAGTCGTCCAGCCCCTCGTCGGAATTCCTTTGTCTGAGAAGTTGCTGAGAGACTGGCGCGTTGTTTGATCAAAATTTTTTCTAAACCTGTGAGACACATCGAAGTGGACACGGTTCGAAAAATTAAGCTGGTTTTCAGTGAAAATTTTAACAGCTGATGAGAGATTTTGAGGCGATTCTGTCGCTTTAAGGACTTTTCACGGTGCGAGACGTCGCGCTGCGCTCTCAGGCGCCGTCATCAGCCTGTTCAAGCTTAAAACCTCCACATTTCAGGCTCTATTGATCCAGGACGTCGTGAGAGAACAGAGAAGTTTCAGAAGAAGTCGGTTTCAGCATTTTATCCGGATATTCCACTGTTAAAGGAGATTTTTTTAATGAAAGACGTGCGGACGGGTCCGCGCGTCGGGACGCAGCCGACGCGGTGCGGCGGCACAGGAAAAACACCTCCGTGTTGATAACCATTTGTAAAATCCAGGCGGCTTTTGATGGCTTTCAGTGGAGTGAGTATATGAGAAATTGTTTAACAGGCAGGACATGTTCCAACTTGTCCTTAAGGCTTTCAACAGAGGTGTTTTTCCTGTGGCGGAGCGTCGCGGCGGCTGCGTCCCGACGCGCGGACCCGTCCGCACGTCTTTCATTAAAAAAAATCTCCTTTAACAGTGGAATATCCGGATAAAATGCTGAAACCGACTTCTTCTGAAACTTCTCTGTTCTCTCACGACGTCCTGGATCAATAGAGCCTGAAATGTGGAGGTTTTCAGCTTGAACAGGCTGATGACGCCGCCTGAGAGCGCTGAGCGACGTCTCGCACCGTGAAAAGTCCTTAAAGCGACAGAATCACCTCAAAATCTCTCATCAGCCGTTAAAGTTTTCACTGAAAACCAGCTTAATTTTTCGAACCGTGTCCACTTCGTTGTGTCTCACAGGTTTAGAAAAAATTTTGATCAAACAACGCGCCAGTCTCTCAGCAACTTCTCAGACAAAGGAATTCCGACGAGGGGCTGGACGACTCCTCCCACAAGGAGTGCTCACAGGCGAATGACGTCACCGACAGGCGTGGAAAAACTCACGCATGCGCACGAGGGTTCAAGCATGTCTGACGTAAAAACATATGAATGAAATCCATATAGTTTTTGAAAAAAATAAAAAGGACCGTAACTTTATTGACAGCCCTCGTATATATATATATATATACATATACATATATATATATATATATATATACATATACATATATATATATATATACATATACATATATATATATATATATATATATATATACTCAACAAAAATATAAACGCAACACTTTTGGTTTTGCTCCCATTTTGTATGAGATGAACTCAAAGATCTAAAACTTTTTCCACATACACAATATCACCATTTCCCTCAAATATTGTTCACAAACCAGTCT